>NC_047142.1:12527608-12635108 GCF_009829125.3 Periophthalmus magnuspinnatus
GTCTTGGTGTGGTTCTGGTCTGGTCCTAGTATGGCCCAGGTGTGGTCCTGGTCTTGTCCTGGTCTGGTCTTGGTCTGGTCTTGGTCTGGTCCTGGTCTGGTCTTGGTGTGGTTCTGGTCTGGTCCTAGTATGGTCCAGGTGTGGTCCTGGTCTGGTCCTGGTCTGGTCCTGGTCTGGTCTTGGTCTGGTCTTGGTCTGGTCCTGGTGTGGTTCTGGTCTGGTCCTGGTCTGGTCCTGGTCTGATCTTGGCCCGGCCTCAGGGTTGGCTCTCCTGACCTTGTGATAATGAACTGAGCCTGGGGTCAGTTCTTTGTGCTGAGGCTTCAGAGGCCAGAGTCCTGCTCCTCTGGGATCTCAGCTTTGAACAACATAAAAGCACGACTTATCAAGGGCAGGGCAACTGAAGAGCACTACAGAAAATCTAAATGTCAAACGCACTCTGACAAAACATTACAGAAAGTCGTATCTCTGCATATAGGGGTTTGTGGTGGTTTTACAGGCCCAGAAGTGTGTGTGTGCGTGTGTGTGTGTGTGTGTGTGTGTGTGTGTGTGTGTGTGTGTGTGTGCTCGTGTGGAGCCCAGTGAGTCAAATCTATCTAAACTGAAGGAGTTACTCTCATTCAATAACATATCCAATATGCAAATCCTCTTGTCGTTAGGTTGTAGCCTCCAGCTACATCTTTCTGATAATTATCCATCACGGTTTGTCCAAGTAAAGGTAAAAAATAGTGTCCAGTCCTCAGAATAAAGTGGACTAGAAAGTGTCACAAGGCTCACGGCAGAAAACACACTTTAAGAGCTACATTTGATATAAACTATCATCTAATAGTCAAAGTAGTAAAGCAGATATATTGTGTTTGTGTCTACTATATAGCTATAATCTATGACACCCATGCATCATTATCGTATAATTTGCACATTTTAAATGCAATATTCATCTAAAATGACTTCAAAAAAGAAACAAGTCCACTGGCTTCTGTGTTAGAAAACTGCGGTGCCCAATGGGAGCTGACGTTAGAAATGCACTGATCCAACTTTTTCAGTTCCAATACTGGTTAATATTGGCAGATACTTACTTTGACTTTAAGTGACTGCCAATATTAACCAGTGTACGGACTTAAAATTATAGTTATTTCCTTAAAACACAGTTATTACACAAGAGATCCAATTATGTTATGCAACTATTATTTAAACTTCAAATGATTACTGAACAGCACTGCATGAATAAAAGTTCAAAAATCAGCCTGTACATAGTGTTATGACATCCAAAGCCCAACCAGGATATCAGCTGAACCCATGTCATAAAGCCGATACTCAAGCCATCAAATTTTTCAGTATCGGCCCTGATATTCAATACCAGTATCGTATCGGTGCATCCTTAGCTGAAGTCTCTGTAAACATAGCTAGTAGATTTGTTTTCATTTGTACCAAAATGACCAGATGACACTGAGCCCTTCAAGTATTTGCCATCTTTTTAGTGAATTATAAGCATCTAGAATGATATAAATTAGTGGCATAGTTGGCCTTTGCAGAGAGCAGCACAGGGACTTTTGAATCCTACTTTTACCTTTGATATTTACAAAGAGACACGATGGCATAATTTTCTTGATCTGGTTTTTGTATCATGTTTTAATGGCTCATATTACTGTGGTGATATTGTTGTCAGTGTGTGGGTATGATAAAGCTAAAGTACATCTGATGTCACAGTTGATTTGAGGAGAACAGAAAAGTGCTGAGTCATGTCAGTCTGGACACCTGCATCGCTTACTGATGAACCGGGACCTCCGAGACCTTCTGCACAAATAGAAGCTGCAAAGCATTATGGGAGACTAACCAGGCGGGGGAAGTTCACCAAAGAAAGTTTAACTCAAAAACATGGCAAGAATTACTTACTGAGACTAACTTTATTTTATGCTGACGGTGATATTTGCAAAGTATCAAAAAGTCATACTAAAAAGGGGTGAGAATTCTTAAAACCTAAATGTAACACAGTCCTAGTATTAAAGCAGACCTATTGTGCAAAATTGACTTTTTATAGCTTTTAACTATGATATAGTTGTTTAATGTCCCATTTACCATTTGAAGTTGCATTTGGAGTGATTGTTTGAGCAATCTTTAATTGATTATTTTCAAGACGCCGTATTGCGGATCAGCTCCCTTTTTCATGGCCACCGGCATACGCCCACTGCTCTATACTTAGTTCCTTCTAAAATTTTGTAAAATGTAGCATTTGGCAGTGTTGCGTAGTCATTTTGGTCCAAATGGAAAAAAACAAAAAAATCCACAGCTTGCTAATGTGATCTACAGCTAACCACTGGAGGTGCCAGAGGTTATTAAGGCTATTAAGTCATTTTAGATGAATATCACGATTTAAAATGTGCAAATTATAACATAATGATCCACGGGTGTCAGAGATTATAACTATACAGCAGACACAAGCACAATGTATCTTCATTAAAAACCAGTGTGAACCAGTGAGTCTTTGACCTGGACTGTATCGGGGACAGTTCAGAGACGACACACAGAGCACAGCCACTTTAACAGTGTAGGTGAGAAACAGCACCTCACTAGAGCTGGTGCCAGACTTTTGTTGTTGTTTTTTTTTTTTTTTTTTTTTTATAAGAAATGAGTTGTGTTTCCCTGTGTAGTGTATGATTAAAGCAGCACTTTGTGACAACAACTGACCGCTCTGCACTGTCTGCATCAAATCACTCCTTAAAGAACACATAGTCTGCATTCAGTTGTCTTTCATTTGTTTCTACACATGCTTTTGTGTCATGATCCTGTATTTTCTGTCTCCCTGTGTGCTTTCCCCTCCCTCACCTGTTTGAGCCTGGAGCTGGGCGGAGTTCCTGGCTCCTCCCACGTGCACCTGGAGCGCATCAGCGCAATTACTCCCACCTGCTGCGTAGTATAAGAGGAGCCAGGACTAGACACTTGGGGCGAGATCGTCTGTGGTTCTTCACCCTGTTCTGTGCTGGATTATCTGCGTATCTTCATCCTGTTCGGTGCCGGATCCTACGCATGTCTTCACCCTGCTTGCTGGACATTCCCTGCTCTGACCCGGCTTCAACCCTGCTTCCCAGCCCTGGTACTGTCTTGGCTTATCTCTGCACTCCACGTTACTGGACCCTGGTTTGCACTCTGCTCCCTGCCCTGGTGCTGCCCGCATCATTGTCTCCGCTGCACTCTCCTGGATCCTGGCCCGCACCTGGCTTCCTGCTCACCACCAGATCAACCCTCATTTCTGTAATATTATTTCACAATCTGTAAATAAACACCGTAAATCTGCCCTGAGTCTGCACTTTTTGGTCCGCTACACCCACCATTACGACACTTTTGCGATGCATGCTACTTTATAAAATACACTTCTGTTTCCATTGAGGGATTTAGGGCCTCTGTTAAGCAACAGGAAAGGAAAACAATAGCAAAAGTCCCTTGTTATGTATTATTCATAGAAGATCTCTGGAGTTTTAACTATGACACAGCAATCTGGGCAAAATGTGAACAACACATTTAATTTTAAGTAAAGTTTTTGATTAAAACAAAATAAAATGGTTAAAAGGTCAGAAAAGTATATTTTGCATAATATCCGTTCTTTAAAATGTCAAAGTGGAGACTTAAAGGTCCTATATTACACAAAACTGACATTTGTGAGCTTTTAGCCACATTATAATGGTGTTACCTCCTCAAAAACATACCCAGAGTTGTGTTTTGTTTCATTCACACATGTTTGAGTTCACCTGGTTTATTAGACTATCGCCCAAAGATCAAAATGCTGTCAGTGATGCTAAAACAATAGCTCTGACTTCAAAGTTCAGGCAAATCCAGGGCTGAATTTATCCAAATGATTCTAGTGAGGGTTTAAAAACACAGTGCACTTCCTGTATCACCACTTACGGATATCACAAGTAGAAACCAAATGTTTTCAGTGTAAAAAAAAGAACACAGCCTAAATATGCATTGTTTGTGTGTGTGTTATTGTGTGATTGAAACAAAACACAACTCCAGGTATGTCTGTGACAAAACAGACAGCAATATAGGCCCTTTAAAAATGAATATTAAAGTTTTAAAATCAATTGGCACCGGCATGCTGCTGGCCCTGTGTCAGTGCTGTAGCTCCATCTGTTCACCCTGGTACAACAGGAGAAAGTGTCTGGGGAGGGAGAAGTCTGTTTCTGTATGACCTCGTGTGACCCCAACACAAGACACTTTTCCTCCGATCTTGTGTGCACAACAGCATATTCCCCCGTCTCATGACATATAGACCCGAGTGCGGCTTTCATTCACAAATCCCTTCCCCCCGGAGACCCGCCCGACCGCCCCCCTCCTCCGCAGTAATTAATGAACCCAAAACACAAAATGTCAGCAACTACTTTTGAGTATAAATCCATGGGCAGAGGCGCACCTGCCGCGATTTACACCTGCGAATTCATCAGGAGCCCGGCAGGTGCTGAGTGGACAGGATCTAGTGGCCCCTGGGAAATTACATAAGCCTTGTGTCAATACAGATGTGTGTAAAGCATGAGGGCAGGATGGATTTGAGCGTTTGAGTGACAGGAAAGCTGATCTGTCAGTTTATTAATACGCATTTTAACATCATATATTTGGCAACATTGAATAGTTTGGGCTAAAGAGTAATCACATAACCACGCTTAAAGACCCTGTACCTGATTTTCCTCCATTGTATTTGAATAAAACTTGTCTTGCCTCAGTACAGATTTGTTGTATAAGCAGCTCAATGGTCAACATATGTCCACTGTGTACTGCCTCCATCTAATTATTCAGTCTTTTAGTGTCCAATAATCAGCTCTCAACAGGACAATACAGAATGACTCAAACATGCATTAAGCAATCTAAATACAACCTAAACTACTAATAAACCAGCGATGAGGGAACACTGTTATAAAATGATTAGAGGCTCATAAAAGTCAAGTCATGACTCCGGGGTTGCCAGATCCTGCGACGTGTTTTCATGACAAATCAGTATTTTGTCTCTTGCGTCCTCAGGAGCAGCTGACATTTTCACTGTCTCTTTCCTGCCTCCATTTGGTTCTTTCCATCTGTTTTTGTCTCCACTGACTGTTGCGAGAGGTACATGCTCACAGGGGGAAGCCCATAAAAGCTCCACAAAGCACCATCGCTGTGTGGCATTTGGTTTCTATGGGAACAGGCACACACTGTAACCAGGCAGGAGTGCAGAGAGACAAAGAAGAGAGAGATGATGTGGTCAGGGTAGGTCAGCGCTGTGTACCATGGCAATGTAAGAGAAGGACCTAGTCTGTGTTCTGTATCTATCCTCTGCATTTGACCCAGTCTTCTACATGAACACAGGGGTAACGTGTCTGGAGCAGTGGGTGACCAGTGCAGCACCCATAGACTGTATATATAGCTAACGTCCTCGCTGCTGTGTTCCAAATAGGAAGTGAGCATGGGCACTCTTCTGGCTCCAATGACTCTGGCTCGAAGTTCACTTTCTGTTGAAAAACCATCACCCCTCTCTCTGTAACTGCTGCTGCCAGGCTTGTCATTTTAGTCTTAAAATGTTTGTATTATCTCGCTCTACATGATCCTGGGGTTTTTATTTCACTATTTTGTAAAGACATGAACATTAACAGACAAATCAGGCGCCTTCTGTCCCTGAGGTCGTTCCTGCTAGTGTTAGCAACAGGTTTGATTGATAGCCTTGCTAAGCCCTGCCAAGCCAAAGGTGCATGCAGGAAGGGGCGTTACTTTCAACACCCACGCTTCAGATTGGCTCTTTGGTTGCTGTGGTGCTGGTGGTCGGAATTCCAAGTATGAAATTCAACTCCATATTATCCGCTATAACTGCTAGCGTCGATGAGCTTCATTTGACTGGAGCCAAACGCTATGGGTGACGTCACATTCCCTTAGTCCACTTCTTTATACAGTCTATGGCAGCGCTCCAGAACTATGGGAATAACCAGGGGACGTCACTCATTTGGGTGTTGATAAAGTTATGAACATCTTGATATTATTTAAGGGAATGTAGACATGTTAAAGGTGCACTGTGTAACTTTTCTTGTATAGGGCCTACTACTTGCCTGTGTCCATGGAGATGTTATTGCTTTATCTAAAATGTTCCACGGTGTCTGATTTAACTTATCTGTCCACGGAGACAAGTAACTGACTCTACCAATTCAAGTTATAGTGCCATTTTGAGCAATAATGCGTTGATGTTTAATGCCATACTGTTGAACATTCAAGGCAAAACAATAACATGTCCTTGGAGACTAGCAAGTAGCACAATAGGGCAGAACTGACTCTTTGTTGTTGCATCCTTGGGCAAGACACCCATCTTTTCTGGTATGAATGTGGTGTGTGTGTGTTGGGCTGACAGCTACAGGAGTGTGGAGTGTATGAATAATGTGTTTATTTATTTGGATCCCATTAGCTGAAAGCAGTGCAATCAGGTAGTCTTCATGGGTCCATTCAAACAGAAAATACAAGCATCCCGGGGGAAGACCCAGGATACGCTATGCCGCTTGGCTGGCTTGGGAACGCCTTGGGGTCCCACCGGAGGAGCTAGAGGAAGTGTCTAGAGTGAGCAAAGTCCATGAGTCCCTGCTTAGACTGCTGCCCCCGCGACCCTACTGAACCTACCATCTCTACTGAACCAAAGATAAAATGTAGCTGTTGACTTGAAAAATACCACTTCATGACATCACAAGGTGGAACAGAGCATTTTTAGCTTTGAAGATGCAGACAGACTAACAATAAAAGATTACTCAAACATCCGTGAATGAAGCAAAACACAACTCCATGTATGTTTTTGAGGAGGTGACAACATTGTAACATGACATAAAGCTCATAAGAGTCAATTTTGTGTAATATAGGTCCTTTAAATATAAAAGCACATGTTTTAGAATCTCTGTATAACAAGGTGCCCAATGCAACTTGTTTTCTTTAATTTAAATTGAGTAACAGCATAGTGGAATACATCTGTTTCCTGTCCTGCTGCTGTTTTGACTTGACTTATTTTTGCTAGATATTTTTTGAGATGCAGAGGACAATATGACAAGTGACAGCTCAGTTAGTAGAGTGTTTGTCCACTGATCTGAGGGTTGGCGGTTCGAATCCTGCTCCCGACATAAACATGATTGGTTGAGAGGTCAGATCCAGTGACCCACAGAGTGATTCCAGCTCACCCAATTTCTGCGTACACTTGTGTATGAATATGTGTGACTGGTTTCTTGATGTAAAGCATTTTGAGTGCCTTGAATTGGAAAAGTGCTATATAAAAATAAATAAAAAAGTCAGAGACTCGGAGTCGGAGGTCAGAGAACATGCAAACTCCTAAGTAGTAAATCAACCTTCCACTTTGCCGCTGACAGGGCTAACCACTCTGCCGCGGCAACCCCTGCGCACATGTGTTATGCAGTGTTTTGTAGATGAAGCCTTGGCTCGGCCCTGACTCAGCTGATGGGCACAGGATTGATGCCCGCCCCGTGACCTCTGACCTCGGGGATGATCTGAGCGGTGACAGGCACAAACCAATCAGCGGCATCATAACTCATGCTGACTAGGTCCCCCGCATCGTAACTCACTCCAGCCAGAGAACGCATGGTAATATAGGCAGCACGTGTGAGATAGGGCTGCTGTCAGATGCCCTCCCTTGTGTCAGTCCCTACCTGTGTCTCCAAGGGGTCCTATTCTGTGTAAAAGCCGCTAACCCTGTAGTTTAGACCTCTACAAACATGTTCTGAAAGGCATAGGACTCTTAGATTAGTTTAAAGTTCAGATTTCAGTCTTAAAGCTCCTGGACAAATGTGTACTTCGAAAAGAATCTTAATTAACCTTATAAATCTTTTTAAGTTAGACACTCTCTTCTTACTGGTAGAGATTTCACTAAGGAGAATTACTTTTTTCTATAAAATATTGCTCATATACAAGGAAATCAGGGGCAAACAGAGGCCATATGTGCCCCGCGGGCCTCCTCTGCTGAATGGGTCCAAATGATCATAGGCCGTACTTTTTTTTACTGCAAATGAAAGTAATTATACCACTATTGATACTTTGCAGTGTTATCATGATGGGGGTGTTCTACATGTATTTAGATAGGTAGAACGTTGAGCAGTGATGGTGACACAATGCACATATTAGCAAACAGCCAAAAAAGTTTAAGAAAAAGCAAAAAAAAACAAAACAAAACAAAACAAAATATTCATTCATGTGTATCAATCTAATTATAAGTATTGTGTAATTTGGACAGCAGCTTTAGTAACAGCCATATAACTCTCTGTGTAAGAAGTAAAATAATAAGCAAGACAAAAAAACCCAGGCAACATTTTTGTTAAATCTTAAATATAATGATGTTCCATGAAATAAGTATTCTAACCTCTCGTATCCACTTCACAAAGTACAGGACCCTTTGAAGTTCCTGTACTTAAAAGTCCCTGAGCCGTAGTGTCACATCTCTCGCCCTCTTGTTCTTTTTCCTGTCGCTCCGGCTGATTCCTGCTCCCCCGTGCACGCTCTTAATAAACCCAGCTGTGGGACATCTGGAGCAGTCCGTTCTGCTGACTGAGCACAGGAGCACTTTAGACAGAAGCGGGGGGTCAGACTAAGATGGCATGGAAATTACATCTTGTTTTATTTTCATTACAATAGTTTAGATTCACCACTTTGTGAATGTAAGATATTGTAAGTTGGATGTTTCAGATGGGAGATAGGGGGCGCTCTGGGGCAGTTCTCCATGTGCTTGTTTCTTATTCATGCTGGCTGCACTGTTTGCCTCTCTAACTTTCTGTATTAGTCTTGTGTCTGGGCCGATATTTGCTCTTTTCAGCATATTGGCTTTTTGTCTCAAATCTCCAGCACAGGCCGATATTTTGTTTTGTTTGACCTTTTGCCTGATTGATAGACATGAGTAGGCTGTGGATGAGTTTGTAGTACATTTAACCCTTCAAATAAGACAATTTTTTTCAATGTTTTGCTGTAAATATATCTGCTGATTATGGAATTATGTTGGAAGTACACAGCGTTGGAAGAAGTACTAAATTTTGTTACTTAAGTAAAAGTACAGATACCAGAGCAACAAAAATAAATCAAGTAAAATAAAAAAAATTTGAAAAAAATCTACTTAAGCAAAAGTATTAGTACCTGTTTAAGAATGTACTTAAAGGGTAAAAAGTAAAAGTATTTTGCACTGATTTTCAGATCTTATAAAGCTTCAAATGTAGTGATTCTGATAAAGAGTTGTGCTGAATTTTGTTAAACAGAAACAACTGAATCAATAATTTTTCCTAAGTGTTTTTATTTGTATTTATTTATTTATTTTTTGCTCAAATTTGTAATGTGTTGTAAATAAACCCCTCAGAGTTTTCAGCAGTTCTCAAACTATTATAAAAAATACATTTACCTTTCCAGTTAAATGATGTAATGGAGTAAAAAGTACAGATATGGGCTCTGAAACTTAGTGAAGTAAAAGTAAAAAGTACCCACTTTAAAATGCACTTAATTAGGGTACAGATACCTAAAATATATACTTAATTACAGTACTTTACTACTTTTACTTTGCTGTGTTCCACCACTGGAAATACAGCAGCAGTTAGTTAGCTTTGATTGACATGGAACACTAAGCCCCACCCCTGGATCCAGTATTTAGAACGTCCTGCTTGTCTTTGTCTGTTATGTCCTCAAACCGTGTTACGTGATGTTACAGCTGTATATAACTCGGTGTTCCTATAGGCTTGTCTGTTTGCCATTAAATAAACCCATGGGATAGATGCGGTTTCATTGAATAGTGATCTGTAAAATTATTTGAGCTCTTTAAGGCCCTTGTTTCAGATCTTTGGTAAACAAAAAAAGCCCATATAAAATGCAGCTTCCTTTAATCTATGGCCTTCATGGGAGACAAGGCTCATTCATTCATTCATTCACAAATAAATACACAAAATAAAATAAACTGTAATGATCAGATATTTTGTGTTTAGCTCACAGTTGACACCTTTTGTTGTTCTTGTAGCTGCTTCTGCATGTGACACTTGGTTGCTATACCGACAAGTTGATGTGACATTTCCATCGGTCATCGGTCTGTTTTAGAGACTGGCTCTAGTGAGTTGAGACTGCTGTTGTTTTGCTGTTGTTTTGCTGTTGTTTTGCTGTTGTTTTGATGTTGTTTTGCGTTGGGTTACGACCTACAGTAGCCCTTGTGTTCAGAGAATAAACAATCAGAAGAAATTTGCCGGCTTGCCTTACATCAGAATGCTGCAATGAAATAAAATAACATAAAAATAATAGAAACTGTCCTTCTGAAACTTTTGGCACAAGGCTAAAAAAGCTGACCCGGTGTAAGAGACATTGTGACGGTCACTGCTGACGGTTTCATTTAACTGTAATAACAGAAAGTGTCCATGTAACGCTGTAGTATCAGCACACTGAGGTCCCGGCGTTCTGTGCCAGTTTGATGCCAGCCTGTGCCAGTTGGCTTCGGGTGGCATCAGCAGTTTATCAGCATAAATCAATGCTTTAGATACAATAACACTCTCTGACACAGAAGGGCACGGCTGGCACTATAATATAAGAAGGAAAATGCTTTATGTGCCAGTACCAGGTCGTGCCAGCTGGTCTGAAACTTTTGACTGGAGTACCTCAGAACAATGCTTCGGGAAAAATATTTTGTCACAATTGATACTTTGCAGTGACATCACTCTGGGGGTTGTTCTATGTATGTATGCATGTCCGTGGTGGAATGTTCAGCAGTTACTATGGTGACGCAATGCACGCACGGCCCAAAAACTTTAAAGTTGTCTGGAAACTCAAGAGAAAATACAAAATGGATGGTCCTGTTTAGGTGTTTGATTTTCAAAAATGGTGATAGCGACTAAGTGAAAAACTGTTGGCTAATGTCTCAGCTCTTTCTGCTCAGATTGTGTTAAACAAAGCTCAGATTAAAGTCTAACTTGAGCAACAGAGTAAAAGAAAACATATTCCGTCAAGTGAAGTTTTAGTCTAGATGTTTTGCAGCTCATCCAAACATTCTGATGAGTAACGCTTTAGACAGAGCAGTGCCTACAGTTAGCGTCACACCCCCAGGGAATGTTGATGACATCAGCTGCAAAATCTCAGTATTCTGTTGCCTGTTTGCCCCTGTGTTCTTTGTCCTTCTGCTTGGTGAGTTTTGGTGCCAGAGTGAAATGTGTGCTATGGTTGGATTCAGGCTTCAGAAACATGCATTTGCCTCTTCAAATATTGAGCTTGTATAAGTACGTTTAATGCCATACTGTAGAACTTTTTAGTCAAAGAAAAAAAACATCTCCATAGAGACAAGCAGGCAGAAGATCCCCCACCAGATAAGTCCCACAGTGTAGCTTTAAGAACAGAAAAAAAGAATGGTGCAGTGCATTTGAGTTAGAGTTATTTATATAGTTTATATAATTTTTTTAAAGTCTATCACTCCACACTGAAGTTATGTAACTGCTACTCCAGCGTGCACTGTACTGATGGAGGGAGGGAGAAAAGGATGGAGGGAGAAGAGAGAGAGGGTGGCGGGGCATTTGGGGGGGTGCCAATCCAGGGATGTGTAATGGACAAGTAGTGTTTTCAGAAGAGAGAAAGAGGAAGTGAGAGGGAAGGAGAGGAGGAGAATGAGATAAAGAGGGAAGAGGAAACAGGAAAAATATAGGGGAGAGAGGGGAGGAGGCGAGAGGACGAAAGGAGGAGGATGACATGGAGTGGAGGGAGGGAGCAAGGAGATAGGAGGAAAGAAAGGGTGAAGGAAGGAAGAAGAAGGAGAGATAGGAAGGAAAGGTGAATGACAGAAGGAGGTGGTAAAAGGTAAAAGAGGTGCAGAGCCAGCCGTTTGCACATGCATGTTAGCAATTTTGTTGCCGACTCAGCAATTTCTACTTTCAATATGTCTTCTATAAGCAGCACATGTAATCACCTCATATCAAAATAATCACACGCTTTTAGCAGATGAAGAGCCGTCTCTTAGTGTGGGAAACCTGGAGAGTATCTGCTGCCAGTGCTATCATCTGGTCTCATTGTGTTTAAACTCTGGTAACTCCCCGCTGAACATGTAAGCTCTATGTTCCGGGAATTGAACCCCCAAACACACTTTCACTCCTACTTGAGTAACATATTGTACCTTGTAAGCGCTCTGAATGTCTGGATTGAGGTCTATGCATTTATCAATTTGGGATGGCGCTCGCTGAAAGTGACTGAGAAGCATTGGGACGTTCAAATGAATACTCTAATCTGACTGGTCAAAGATGAGAAATCAAACTTTTGTTACATCCAGTTGAGAGAAAAGCAGAGACATCCTTCCCTCCACAAATCCACAAAGTATTTACTTTCTACACGTTTTTCACAAACTGAATCGTTCCTGATCTGTCGTAAAGACTGACAAACCAAAGATACAGACTCGGGAAACAGTGCAACAGAGTTTATTTGCAGATACAGGAATGTGAATGAAGGTAGACAGAGCAGACAGTTGGGAGCGGTGTCATAGGCAGTCGTCTTGGAGCAGGTCGTGGGTCGCAGGGTCAGAGGCTGGGGTGTTCATACCGGTCGTGGAGAGCTGGGTCGGAGACGGAGGCGCAGAGTGGTTCCAGGGAGCGGGATCACGGTGGATACATGAACAAATAAACCTGAGCATGACATGAAGAAAAAATAGAAGATGACAAGACAACCTGGCCCAGAGTATCAGGTTCTCAGTCCTTTTGTACTCACAGGTGGAGGCTTGATTCCTTGATCAGAAGCAGGTGTGCGGAGGTGGTGTCAGAGTCTCCGCCCAGCTTCAGGCTCAAACACAGAAGGGAGGGGGGAAAACAGCACAGGACACACAAAAAAACCCCAAATCCCCACATGATCAAATGGACTAAATTACATCAATGGGCATCGTCATGTTGGTTTAGGCGCTTCACCTTTCCCTCCACCCAAACCACAATGTTGCTCTGCGATTGGTCCACACTCCAGGTCCCTTGTGGTCTGGTCATATTATTAGCGTTTCATGGTATGGCCAGTTAATAAAAAATACAATTCATTGAGTAGCAGATTCTTCAAATACTTTTTAATACTTGTAAGAGTGCTGTCTTGGACCACTATGATGCACTTCTACTTGAGTAATATATTGTAGTAATGGTACTCTTACTTTAGTACAATTTTGGCTACTGTACGGACATCTGGTTTCTGTGAGATTTTGGAGATTCAAAGATAAGATTAACTGTCGATGCATAAAACGATATCTATAACCTCAGGCACTTGAATATAACTCTTTTACATGCCAACGTTAACAGTCTAACGATCAGTGTCCCGTAGGGCGTACCTGCTCTTAGCTTCAGCGTGACACCCATAAGGCTCCGGTACAGTATAACACCCATAAGGCACCACTCTCAAATGAGCTGGAGGACCTGGCTCTGCTCCAGTTGGCCCTGAGCCCGAGGAGCACAGCCAGAGCAGAGACGTGAGACTGCACACCACCGGGGCACATGATGGATGCTCTACAAACATGCTACAGCGCTAATGTACTGTTAGCATACCATTACACACAGAGGCATGTACCAGTGCAGTCCAGGTCTGCTCCAAGAGGACAAGAGGACAAGAGGACGTAATTATGAGCAATCTGTCAGGGTTAAGTAACTGAAAGACAAACAAACTAACAAACAAATCAACATTCAAACTAAAAAAACAAATCAAAGTCACTCGGGATGTAACATTATGCAAATCCCGTTGTAGAATATTGTCATGATATTCATTTTATGGTTTGATATTTATTGCTATATTGTGGAGAAGCTAACAGAATTGAAAAATGCTACTTTTTTTCCCTTTTACACAGCCTTGACAACCCCTTGGTGCTGCATTACTGTCATAATCCAAAGAATTAAGATAGACAAGTGGAACAAAAGCTCATGATGTACTTCCCTCTGTTTTTTTTTTTATATTTCTGCAGCAAAACAACACTTTAAAGCAACAAAGATTAACTAATTCAATTCAACTGTTGTGGTAAAGAAGGAACTGAAAGGTAATGCTCTCAATTTAATGCCCAGTCTATATTCCTACCCTCACCTATGGCCCTGTTTAGTCCTGGTTTAATCCTGGTTTAGTCCTGGTTTAGATCTCTGGTCCTACCCTCACCTATGGTCAAGAGCTTTGGGTTATGACCGAAATGGGCTTCCTGGGTGGCTGGGTGAGAGACACAGATAAGGTGAGGAGCTCAGTCACATGGGAGGAGAGCTGCTGTCCTCCACATCAAGAGGAACAAGCTGAGATGCCTCCTGGTTGGGCATGGAGGCCCCGGGGAAGACCCAGGGACACGCTGACTTGGGAATGTCTTGGGAACCCCCCGGAAGAGCTGCAGGGAGCATGTGTGGAAAAGACTGGTTATCCCTACTTAGACTGCTGCCTCTGTAACACGCCCCCACATAAAATGGAAGAAAATGGAAGAATGGACACCTGCTTGTTGCCTTGTAAAAGTTACGGTATTGCTTTCATTGGAGTGTTCGATAGTATGGCAGTAAGGTCAGGGCCGGCCGTAGTGCTTTTCGCGCCATAGGCAGGATTAATATGGGTACTTTTGTCACGATTTTTGTAGGCCTTAGTCCAATAATTAAAGTCCCTGAATAGAAATTAAATTAGTTTTAATTTTAGCAGGTTATTTTGAAAGGAGGGGGGTTCGTGACAAAGAAGCAGATTGACCAAAAATAAAGTCTGGCTAAAAAGTTCTGGGATTTAGAACATCATTTCAGATTCCAAGCTGTTTCCAGAGTCTTTGATTTTAAGCTATACACTGGCTATACACTATACACTCAATGATCAGATACATTCACATGAATTATAAGTGTTAAGCACGGCACATGGGGTAGTGATTGGCCCTTTTCATCACTGTGCACCCTTAGCATTTGCCTTTACTATCTATGAGTCCAACTCTGAGATAAACTTATCTCCACAGAGACAAGTAGGTGATGCTACCAGGCCAAGTTACAGGTTAGATCTTTGGAGAGGAGATCTATGTTTTTGTGCAATAAAAACAAAGCTGAATAGACTATGTTTAATGCCATACCTTCCAGGCAAACCCTACACCAGAAAAGTTACATAGTGTACCTATTAAACTCTTATTATTTGCATTCAAAAAGTTTATGGGGAAAATGAATGAAAAATGTACTGCCATAGACTGCTTATAGGATGTTACAGTACATATGCAGTACTGAGTGAATGCAGTTACAGCGTGTCCATGCAGACATTTGAATGAACTTGACAGAACAGAACAACCCTGGATGCCCTGGTAACAGAGGAGAGCCAGGTTCTGTAGAAACAAGGACAGAAGACTGGGCCATCCATCATCTGTCAGTGAGTGCATCAATTCACAGCTTCCAAATCAGCATAGGGCTCTGAATGTAGAACACAAGGGACAGTCAGGGGACAGAAAAACACAGTGTCCAACCCACCTCCTCACTAGTATTAGGGAGCTCCTTAGTGGTGTTAAAGGCCTCCTCACTGGTGTTAAGGGCCTCCTCACTGGTGTTAGGACCTTCTCACTGGTGTTAAGGGCCTCCTCACTGGTGTTAGGGACCTCCTCACTGTTGGGACCTCCTCACTGCTGGGACCTCTTCACGGGTGTTAGGAAGTCCTCACTTCTGGGACCTCTTCACTGCTGGGACCTCTTCACTGGTGTTAGGACCTTGGGGTTAGAACCTCTTTGCAAGTGCTAGGGGCCTCCTCACTGTTACAGGCTCGTTACTGTTTGGGGCCTCCTCACTGTTTGGGGCCTTTTCATGGTTAGGGGCCTCCTTCACTGCTGTTGGCTCCTCTTTGTTGGTGTTAGGGACCTCTTCACTGCTGTTGGGTCCTCTTTGTTAATGTTAGGGCCCTCTTCACTGTTGCTGGGTCCTCTTTGTTGGTGTTAGGGCCCTCTTTTCTGCTTTTGGGTCCTCTTTGTTGGTGTTAGGGCCCTCTTTTCTGCTTTTGGGTCCCCTTTGTTGGTGTTAGGGCCCTCTTTTCTGCTTTTGGGTCCTTTTTGTTGGTGTTAGGGCCCTCTTTTCTGCTTTTGGGTCCTCTTTGTTGATGTTAGGGACCTCTTTTCTGCTGTTGGGTTCTCTTTGTTGGTGTTAAAGCCCTCTTCACCACTGCTGGGTCATCTTCGTTGGTGTTAGGACACACTTTGCTGTGAGTGAGCAGAGAGTCAATAAACTCTGTGCTCATTGATCCAGGCACAAATATAGAAGCTCCAGACCTCAAAGTGTCATTCCTCACTGCGCCACTTACACATGTTACATATCAGCCTGGTTCAGTGTTTTTTTCAGTCCTGGTTTAGTCCTAGTTCAGTCTGGGTTCAGTTGTGGTTCAGTGCTCTTTTGATTGTAGTTTAGTCCTGGTTCAGTATTAGTGTCCAAGTTTAGTCCCGGTTTAGTCACTTCAGTATTGGTTTAGTCCTATTTTTATGTCATCTACTTCTCTCCATGGTAATGTTATTTCTTTGTCTGGAATGTTCCATAGTACTGCATTAAACTTATCTACCTTGCGCTTATTCAGTTGCATGCGTTTTATTTGAAGAAAATATCATAACAAACATGCATTCTAACTGTTAGTGGGCTAGCCTTCTCATAAATCCAATCTATAACTTGACCTGGGGGTGTCACCGGTCTCCATGGAGATAGGTCAGCTTATGTCATACCAGGGAACATTCAGGGTAAAACAATACCATCTTAATTGATTCAAGCTCGCGGCTGATCCTGAAGAAAAGTGCCATAGTGCCCCTTTAAAGTGAATGATGGAACAGTGACTTTTGGCAGGCTGGTTCCGTCATAAGTCCTAATGAGCCTGGTGTATTTTATTAGTCTAAGGCTCCTCTCATTCATCAGATAAAAAGAGTGATCAGACTGACATATTACAGCACCAGAACAGCCTTTGAACTGAGCGGAAGCCTCAGATTCAGCTCCATTTAAAAATGTACAAATACATCCCCGATTTTAAAACCAAAGTCTTGAAAGGCCTATAGTAACTTTGTAAAACATGATATGAGGTAAAAATATGCCTGATTGCTCATTTCTATCTGGCATTTTCTCTTTATATTTATACATTTTAATGAATGCTTTGAATTGTTTAATGAGCCCCGCAGAGAATCTTAAAGAGCCCCCCCTTGAAGGTAAAATTATCAAGTTTAATTCAATTCAATAAAAATTCAGTTTCAAAGCACACAGAGCAGTTTACACTAGAGACAGAGTGATAGATCATTTGGCCGATAGGTCGGACTGATTTTTGCACTTTTAGCATGTCAGGCATTCACCTTAAATTTTCAACATAAACTGATATTTGGCCCGAAAAAATGTTTTTGTTTTTTTTAAGTGATTTGCAGCACTCTTTGTTAGAGATACAGTACAGTAACCATACAATACAATGCAGTAATACACTTTATCACAGCTTAAGCTCATGCTTGAAGATGCACAAGTACATTCCCTTTAAAATTGACAGAAAAAAGCATAAGAAACTGTAACCACATTTCACCAGAACTGACCCGAGCTCTAAGAGAGCATTCATCCTGGTTATGGCTTCAGAGATAAAGGATGTCCCAGCTCTGTGTCCTGATCCGGGGCATTCTCAGCCACCCTGAAAGGTGGAGGTTAAACTCCTCAAAGAGCGAGGGCCCAGGGCTCTTCATTATTTGGGCCTTACAAATCACCCTTCTGCTGTAGATCTCATGCAGCTGTAACTGCTATAAGTCCACGGTTTTACCTGCCACGTTGACCAACTGAGCCAGACGATTTTGACGACAGAGCATCAAACCAACAGACAATACAAAATGCAACAACTGATTCAAAAAAACTCTGATAAAATAGGGTCATAAGAGAATCACTGATATTTAATAATTTATTTTAATTAAAAAGAACAGTTTTTCTTGCATTTTCTTGCAGATGGCATCAGTGTTTGGGTCAAGCATAGAGCACTGTCAGTAATTGTCCTCAAGTATTTATATTCTGAGACAAACTTGACTTCTTTTCCCTCAACTGGTGCGTTCCACTGGGGGGGACTTTCAAAAGTTTATCAGCTTGTCTTTTGTCTTGATACACAAATAAAAGCATTCACACTATTCAATAAAATCATCTCCCACAGGTCCATGACTGCTCTCATTGTTAAGAGACTCATAATGTATGGTCAGGACGTGCCTGTATTAGATGCACTTCTGCGGTCATTGATATACAAAATAAAAAGCAAAGAGGATAACACACAACCCTGTGGAGATACTGTGGAACAATACAGTCCTGTGTGATGTGACACCATGTAATTTACATGTTCTGCATGATAAAAAAAAGTCACAATCCAACAACAAAGTTCAAATCCAGGGAAACAAGGGAAATCAGTTTCTCAGCCTGTGGAAAAAGGCTGTGTAGTGTTGAAGGCTGAAGATAAGTCTACACATAGAAGCCGAGCAATCTCTTTTGAGGGCTACCAAATGCCTCACTAAAAGACTCAACAAAGTCAAGGTAAAATCTTCAACACCTCTGTTTGTTCTGTATGTATTGCACTGGATCTAGCTTGTTCTGCACCTGATTTAAAATCTGAAGCAGCAGATTTTAAATCAGGTGCAAAACAAAACATCATTAATTTTTAAGTATTTCATGCAAATCTTACTTGATGAAGTTTATAAATTATACAATAGTTCAACTAACAACAGTGATTTAAACTTTCAGAAAGGTATTCTGTAACTCTGTATTTTTATGCTTTTTGTACTTTTCTTCTCAACTTTTACTATATTTACCGCATCGTTCTGGATTTCATACTATTTGTGCTGGCAATGGCTCTAATAATAAATAAACCATATTGATCATGTGTACCAGGATCTAGGTCAGTGCTGTAAATAACACCTGTCCTACTTGTCCAAATAAGAGTTAAACATGTGGATAACGTATGGCCTGGCCCCGCCCCCTGGCCCATTTGGGGGCATGGCCTTATGGATATGAATGTGTCCATCATCAGGATGAAGACGAGCATCTATCTTCTGCCTCAGTAATACAGGTCACACTGGGGTTTCCCGCCCTCTGCCGCAGGGCCTTGGCTCCAAGGCCATTAATCATAGTGAACTCTGGCTGTTCCTGTCATTGCTCCTGTCACTGCTCCTGTCTCTGATCCTGTCTCTGGTCCTGCCTCTGATCCTGTCTCTGGTCCTGTCATTGCTCCTGTCTCCGGTCCTGTCTCCGATCCTGTCTCTGGTCCTGTCTCTGGCCATGTCACTGCTCCTGTCTCTGGTCCTTTCTCCGGTCCTGTCTCTGGTCCTGTCTCTGGTTCTGCCCCTGTCTACAGTCCTGTCCCCTTTCCTGGTTTTGTCACTGTCCCTAGTCCTGACCCTGACCCTGGTCCTGTCCCTGTTCCCGATCCAGTCTCTGTCAGAGGGTGGGAGATCAAATTTCTGTGGTTAATCTGCAGATAGTGAAAGGTTGGATTAAAATAGCAGGATAATTAAGATCATAATAACCTTATTAATAATTTAAAATATGACATGACTGCTGTTAATATTTTGTAGTTATTAATTGGTTTAGTGGGTTTGCCTGAGATCCAGAATACACACATCCTAAATACTTTACAAAGATGTGAGTCAGTGATGTATCTGATTGACAGGTGGATTAGCCAACCACGTCATCTGTCTGTATCAGAATAAATAAAAGAGATAGAAAATAAAAATCACACAGGCTGAAACACATGGCAGATTACTGCCATAATCAATGAGCTAAGCTGTTAATGTAAGGTGAGAGGAATGTCATTTTGTTTGTAAATGATAGGTAACCAATGAGCTCCTCCGTTTCACATGAGTCACTGAAAATTTGAGAAGCAATGGAGGACATGGGGACCAGACTGATATCAATCTATATAAATATACAATGAGATATCAGTCTGGATTTGCCGTTTTATAAACATATCTGTCCCCACGGAGACTGAAAGTCACTGCTCCTTCAGAGAGCTATCGTAACACAATCAGCGTGCATCCCCCTAATGAAACTACAGCAGATCACATCAGGTTTGTCAGGTTGCTGTGTACAGTTTTGTATCATATTTTTGAATATTTATAGAGATTTGTCGTGTGGGAGCATGGATGACGTAGACTTGTGGGCTGAGTATTGCACAGAATCTTACTGCTAATCGTAAGGAGGCTTCAAATAGGGCCCAGGAGAGATCACTAAAATACCAAAACACATGGATGACAACTGAAACCTCTTCAGACATTTTTCTGATGAGGGAAAAAAGTAACATCTCCATGGATACAAGCGTGTGTGATTTATCAAAATAAAAGTGTTGGCGATTGCCTTTTTTTTTTTTTTTTGTCAAATCATAACTACTGTGTAAATTAGACAGTTTGGTTGTAACAGTTATGTTATTATCTCTACATATGTTACATCTGCTGCCTGGGTCCAACCAGGGAGTACAATTATAAACTTCACCAAGATTTAAAAACAAGGCAAATGTGGAAAATGTTTTTAGCAAAAGTGTAATGTTTTAAGTATGTTTTGTGGAAATGTGCAGTTTAACCAGAGTATGTGTCCCTGGAGTGAGCAGGAGTAGGGCCCTTGGCTGTAGGGCCCTCAGTGAAGGCACTCTGTGAGAAGGAGGCAGCTGATTGGCCGCTGCAGTCACATGACCAGAGCTGCTGCATCATCTTTGTGTGCTGTTTATTTCCCACACGAGCTTGTCTGACATGCTTTGTACGTCGCTATGGAAACTGCGGCTCACTCTGCCGTCTGGCCATCACCATGACAACGACCGCCCGCCTCAGCACCGCCTGGTTGCATGTGTCTCCATGGCAACAGGGGTGATTCGGTCCATGGTTTAAGCCCCAGGATTGGACAGATAGATGTTGTACTATTTCTGAAATTAGATAGATTTATTTGAATGCAGGGTATGACAAGAGTAGTGTGGACGCTTGGGATCTGGGTTAGTCCTGGGTTAGTCCTGAGTTATTCCTGGGTTAGTGATGGTTCAGTTCTGGTCCACATCTGGTTAAGTCTCATTGACCCTCTAAAGTTGTATTTGTACATGCATGTTTGAGTAATCTGTATTCTCCTGTATTCAAGACGTCATTGCTCCGATCAACTCTGCTTTCATCCCCACAGGGACATGCCCACTTTGACATACTTCATTCTCCACTTTTATTTTGTTAATCTATGACGCATAGCACTGCGTTACAAAAAAAAACATTTTTGAAAGTTGTCTGCGTTTTTTCAACTGAATTAGGACCATTTTGCACCGCTGAATCCAAAAATGATATCCATTTTTCTCAGTCAGGTCAGGTTTTTATGCTAATTTGATTTTGAAAAATCCGATCTTCTGACTAAATTGATTACAATTTTGTGACATTATCAGTTGATTTTCTTTAATATTTCTCATCCAAAAAATGATTTAGGAGATAAAAAATAGTTTTCTAACAGAATGTATTAATTAAATGTTACGTTATGTTAATTGATAAAGGTAAGTACATGTAAATTGGAACGTTACGTTATTGTGCAAAATTCAGGACATGAACTTCTGTTTTTATGAACCCCTTGAATGCTCAGCAGCAGGGATGTCTCTCTTCAGAGTCCAACAGTAATCAGCCATCATGACTGCATCCCAGCGTCCCTGATACCTGGTCTCCATCTCTTTTATGTCCTGATGGAATCTCTCCACCTGCTCATCACTCAGTGATCCCAGATTCTCAGGAAACCTGAACCTTTAGCTCCTTTTGGGAAAAAGGATGTGGAGCATCATCATTAAAACCACACTGGAGGAATCTTTGTCACTGATGTCAGGAACTTCTCCAAAGACAGGTACTGGAATTTCATCACAGTGAGCTACAGGACGACGTGCTGATTCACGGTCAGGATACTTGAGGCTGCTTCGGTTCTTTCTGTTGATCCCAGGCACATCAATAGCCCAGAAGTAGCTATTGATGTCGGCTCCCTCCAAACCATGGGAATTCCAAACTTCAGACAACTCTTCTTGCCTTTAGTCCACTGACGCAGATACTCGGTGCATGACTTGCATGCCATGTGTGGCGCCCAAGCTTCATCTTGGTCACCAAGTTTAATACCAAAATAAGCATGGTAAGCACGCTTTATGAAACTTGTGACTTGATTCCTGTTAGGAACATTGGTGTATTCACCGCAGATGTAGCAGAATATGTCAGGCTTATTTTTGCAAGATCTTCTAGTCGAAGCCATTTCATTCACTTGTAATATAAAAAAAACAAAAAAACAATTAGTCATAAGTTGGCACATGCAAATCTTCAGAATTTGTTTATAGCGAGAAATATAACAGAATTTTGCATCATATGACGTGAAAATACTCCTACATGTAAACAAAATCATCCAAAAATATGTAGCTTAGTTGACCTGTTTGAGCAAAACCAATGTGATTTTTGGATTCAGCACATCAAAATTATCCTAAATCAGCAAAAAAATCTTAGACAATAAATTTAGTGTTGACCAGTGTAATTATTTCGGTACAAAAGAAAATGTGCAGTTATCCATATGAGGGGCCGACAGCATGCAGCGTTTTGTTGTTATGATGTTTACAACGATGTACCGTAAAGAGGCAAACGGGAATCAGCTCCTAATAACTCATCCAACCCGGAAATCAGCTGACTTGTTTCATTTATTAAGTCGTTACGGATCGTTATTGTGATTTAAAATTCCAAAAGTCCAAGAGTATAGATTATAACTAAGCAGACAAAAGCACAACATGTCTTCTTTAAACAGCAATGAATGCTTTCCACTTCAGGACCATTTAATAATGCACCAAATGGATTTTTAAACTGTAAACATATGTCGTATCCAGTGGGGCATAGGGATCAAAGGTGCGAGACTCACGAAGTTTAACAATGTCTTTATTCACACAAAGTGTTCACAGAAGTAATAGTTCATAAATCCACAAGGCCGGGGAACAAGGGTGATGCATAGCATAGAGTCAATGGTACATAGTTCATAGTCCAGAGTAGCTGGGGAGCGTGGGTGCGGGTCCGTGAGCGTGGAGAAACACAAGTGCACGACAACAAAAGGGGGAACACAAGACCATACCAGGGCAGAGGTGCAGAGGCTGGGGAGATCTGGAGCCGGTTCTCGGGCGGATATGTGAAACACGCGTACGTTCCGGCGCCGAGTGACTGGTCTTGACTCCTCTTATCCACGGCAGGTGGTGTTGATTGCGTTGATGGGAAACAGGTGCGCGCAGGAGGAGTCAGGACTCCGCCCAGCTCCGGAGACAGGCAGGTGAGGGAGGGGGGAAGCAAGAACACAAGGACAGCAAAACAGGGATCACGACAACATAGGAAGTTTGTGTTTATATATATTACATTGTTAATGCATGGATTTTTAAAAATGTAATGGTCCTATATTACGCAAAATTTACTCTTGTGAGCTTCAAGCCATGTTAGAATGTTGTTAACGTCTCAAAAATGTACCTTCATTTGTTTCATCTTTTGTTCAATAGATAAAAGCGATTCCAGGGAAGAAATCATCCAAATGATTCCAGATCCGTCCAAATGATCCTGTATCACCACATGACATCACAAGGTGGTGCAGTGTTTTGAGTTTGAGAGAAAAACTCAGCTTAAATATACAGGGTTTGTGTGTTAAACGTGTGAATAAAACAAAACACAACTCCAGGTCTGTTTGTGATGAGGAAACATTATAATAACATAGGGCCGAAAATAGCGTAATATAAAAAATTTAAATGTTCCAAATAATTTTAATGAGAAAAGTGGCTGTACTTTCCTCTGCTCAGACTTTCTGTGAGTAATATATCTGTGAGTTATATATCATGTTTGTGCAGAAATCAATAAGAGGCTGACACATTTGTCTTTGAATTTGTCAGTGTGCTGTGTGTTTTGGGACATTACCATGGCAACGCTCCTCCCTGTGTGCCGTCTGGACCAGGACATAAGTAGGTGATGGATGTCCCCTGTCCCACGCTAAGGAGGCACTCTGGGCACCGGGAGATAGTCCTGCTTTAGTCCTGCTTTAGTCCTGCTTTAGTCCTGCTTTAGTCCTGCTTTAGTCCTGCTTTAGTCCTGGCTCTGTCCTGGTTCAGACTGTGTTTAGTCCTGGTTTAGTCCTGCTTTAGTCCTGCTTTAGTCCTGGCTCTGTCCTGGTTCAGGCTGTGTTTAGTCCTGCTTTAGTCCTGCTTTAGTCCTGCTTTAGTCCTGGCTCTGTCCTGGTTCAGACTGTGTTTAGTCCTGGTTTAGTTTCGGTTTAATCCTGATTCAGTTCTGTTTCAGTTCTGGTTCAGTCCTGGTTTAGTCTTGGTTTAGTCCTGATTCAGTCCTGGTTCAGTTCTGGTTTAGTCCTAGTTCAGTCCTGATTCAGTCCTGGTTCTGTCCTGGATTAGTCCTGGTTTAGTCTCGGTTTAGTCCTGATTCAGTCCTGGTTTAGTCCTGGTTCGGTCCTGGTTCAGTCCTGGTTTAGTCCTGGTTTAGTCCTGATTCAGTCCTGGTTCAGTCCTGGTTTAGTCCTAGTTCAGTCCTGATTCAAGCCTGGTTCTGTCCTGGATTAGTCCTGGTTTAGTCTTGGTTTAGTCCTGATTCAGTCCCGGTTTAGTCCTGGTTCAGTCCTGGTTTAGTCCTGGTTTAGTCCTTGTTCAGTCCGGGATTAGTCTTGGTTGAGTCCTGGTTTAATCTTGGTTTAATCCTGATTCAGTCCTGTTCTGTCCTGGTTCAGACCATGTTTAGCCCTGGTTCAGTCTTGGTCCAGTCCTAATAGTTTATTTAGTCCGATTTTAGTTGGTTCAGTCACTCCTGCCCTCTTCATTCAGTCTTTCTATAGCCCTATTTCAGTCCTGGTTTAGTCCAGATTCAGTCTTGGTTTAGTTTTGGTTCAGTCTCTGTACAGTCTTGTCGGTTTCTGTTCTGTTGCATGAAGAACAGGTGCAGAGGTACGGAAATCATTCTGTAGATTTTTATTGACGTTTACAACAATACAGTCGGGTTAAAGGCAGTGTCCAGCAAAAGTAGAGTCTAACAAAGTGAGCAGAGTCTATAGCAGAGTCAAGTGAGCAGAGTTTAATAAAGTGAGTGTGCACCAGTGTTTTATAACCCTCCCATAGTGGGGGTCACGCATTCCTGTATAAAAGGAGGCTACAGATAAGAAATGTGGCCTTAACCAAAATTACCAGAATGTAGCTGCTTTTGAGCCCTAGTGTTATATATGATCACTGCTGCATGGGAAACAGAATGTTTGCACCTTTGTAAGAAAGTAAGTAATGTATTATATTTGTATATTGCCCTGGTTCAGTCCTGGTTTAGTCCTGGTTCAGTCCTGGTTTTGTCCTGGTTTAGTCTTGGTTTAGTCCTGGTTCAGTCCTGGTTCAGACATGGTTCAGTCCTGGTTCAGTCCTGTCCTCTTGTTTGTTCTTGCCGTGTCCTTAGTTGCAGTACCATCTGCAGTATATTGCAGTATATTGCAGTGTAGTGTAGTGTTGACAGTGTGTGTACTGATGGGATATGGGGGAAGGGGGGTGGCTCCTGGGGCGGATCAGCGGGGGCCCCGGGTAATGCTGGGGCCACAGGGAGTCCGGGATTTCAGCTGCTTTAGGGACTTCTTTTTCAATCAAGAGCCAGGTCAGAATCTGATGAGGTAGCTCTGATCTCAAGGTCTTTACTGCAGCTGCGGATGTCCTTGTTAGGTGTGTGTCAGATGCCCTCCCGTTCCTCTGCATTCCTGTGTTAGATGCCCTTCCATCCTCTTATAGCCTGTGCGTCAGATGCCCTCCCATCCTCCTTCATCTCTGTGTGTGAAATGCCATTGTCCCAAAACTATTAAAGTGTGAAGTGAACAAATATTTTAAAGTTTAAACACCACTGGACCAGACAGGCCTGAGGCAAATGTCCAGAAGGTTGGTGGTTCAATCCCAGCTCTGACCAGTGTGTACTGCTGTGTCATTGGGCAAGACACTTCCCCCAGCTTGCTAATGTAGAAATGTGTATACAACGCCTAAAAGAGCAGATTAGCAGCCATGTTTGTGTCAATCTGCTCATTGTGTCTTGTCAGCAAGGGGGAGACAGTAGCTCAGTTGGTAGTGCGATTCCAGCTCCCACAGATGAATGCTGTCATTGTGTCATTGGGCAAAACACTTAACCCACCTTCCCCCCAGTGTCTGTGTACACTGTGTATGAATGTGGAAAGGCACTATATAAAACTGCAACTATTTTACTATAGTTTTTGTCTCAATGGAACCAGGATGAAATGAGTAAAATCATCTGCAAAATCATCTGTGTAAATTGAATTACTGGGACTGTAGATTTAATTTCAGTGTTTTGGGGTAAATCAGCTATTCCTTACACAAGGAGAGAAATGTGTAAGGTTTAGGTGGATGTGGTGCTCCCTCTAGTGTTTATTCTTACTCATTGCATTCAATTTGTAAAAGCTGCTAACCCTGTACTTTAGACCTTTACAAACATGTTCTGAAATGTGTGTGTCAGATGGACTCCTTTTGTGTCAGATACCCTCCCTGTGTCTCCATAGAGTCTTATTCTGTGTAAAAGCAGCTAAACCTGTAGTTTAGACCTCAACAAACATTTTCTGAAATGTCCCTGTGTGTTAGATGCTCTCCCTTTGTGTAAAATGCCCTCCCCGTGTCTCATGGGATCTTATTCTGTGGAAAAGCTGCTAAACCTGTAGTTTAAAATGCTCAAAGTAATCACACTTTCCTTTGCTGACAGCACTGCAAACTCTTGGCCTTCTCTCAATTAGCTTCTTAATGAAGTCTCCTCAAATGGTTTTCAGTTCACAGCTGTGCCGTGTCACGGTCAAGGAATGCGAAGAGCTCAAAGCAGTGAGCAAAGCAAACAGTTGATATTTTTATTTATTCATTCATTTTAATTTAAAACAAGTTTAGCTTTGTTTTGTTGTTTGTGTTTTATTATTATTATTATTATTATTTTCTTTCCTTATGTTTTTGTATTAAGTATGAGTGGGTATGGATGTGATGTGGAGGTGGTTGTGTTGATGTGAAGTCCTTGGGTTTGTGAATAATATATACATATAAAAACAAACAAACAACAAAAAAAAAATCTTTAAGATGTACACTGTGAATCTTCAATTTAGAATAGCACACATGTCTACATTGCATTACATTTGCATTAGTTGACATCTGTATCTCAATGTCCCTGTGTCTCTTGTAGGTTCCTGATTGTTCTGGGCTGTCTCATCCTGGCTGTCCTCACTACATTTAAGGAGCATGAGAAGGTGTCTGCGCACTGGCTGGTGGTCCTGGTTAGTATACTACTGCTACTACTACTACTACTACTACTACTACTACTACTACTACTACTACTACTGCTACTACTACTACTACTACTACTACTACTACTACTACTACTTGTGATTTATTGATGACTATAGTGGACAGTTTTTTTCAGATTTGAGATGAATGGCTTAACATTTTCTAATAGTAAATATGGGTTCAAAAAGGACACAAACAAAATTTGCAGCCAATTTAATTGAAAAAGACACATGTTATGCAAGCTTTTTTGAGCTTTTAACCATGCTCTAACCTTGTTCAGTCATCAAACACCTACCTGCAATTGTATTAAGCTTCATTCACAGTTGTTTGAGGAATGTGGAGTCATCATATCATGCTTTGTTTGAATTTTCCCAGGATTGTTGCGTCACAGGTAGTCTATACATTCATTGTCGGGGCATGTTCCTTATTCCCTAGTTTAATTGGTTTCCTCATGGCAAATCCGTCTACTACCAGTAGATGAGGCCCTACACCAGATGTCAGTATGGGGAACCCCCAAGCTGGAAAATAAGATCTGGTTCAATTATTTTAAGCCCTAAAACATGGGAGGTTATTATTCATTATTCATTTGTAATATAAATAATGCATAAAATGTCTTTAAAGGTTCTATATTACCCAGAATGGACTGTGAGCTTTAAGCCACCTCCTCAAAAACATACCTGGAATTGTGTTTTGTTTTGTTCTCACATGTTTGAGTAACATTTGACTATTAGGCCTCATCTCCGAAGCTCAAAATGCTCTGTTCCACCATGTGATGTCATGTAGTGATAGTTTTCAAGTTGACAAGTACCTTTTACTTTTCGTTTAGTAAAGAGAGCTGAAATCATCCAAATGATACGAGTGCAGGTGTTTGTAGTTTAAAAACAGAGTGGAACAGTTCCTGTATTACCACATGACATCACAAAGTTAGAGTGTTTTCTGTTTGAGAGAAGAAGTAAATATGAAAGGTTTATGTGTTAAACATGTGTGAATGAAAGAAAACAAGTACCTGAGTTTGAACCATTACAGAAATATATATCTCAGTATAATCAGTTTGCCCCACCCACTAGTACTTTCACCATGACAGAGGAACAACCCTACAGGATTATAAGTAGCTTCCTTACAGTTCAGTATAATTCCCTTCATTAATGCTTTATAATCTGATTTTTTTTCCCCCAGGAAACAGGAGCCATCTTTATATTTGGGGCAGAGTTTGCGCTGAGGATCTGGGCCGCGGGCTGCTGCTGTCGCTACAAAGGATGGAGAGGACGACTCAAGTTTGCACGCAAACCACTATGTATTCTGGGTAAGTAAACCAGGACTGAACCAGGACTAAAGCAGGACTAAACCAGGCCTAAACTAGGACCAAATCAGTGGTGACCCAGGTAAAACCAGAATTAAACAAGGAGTGGACTAGGATTTGAACATGACTAAACAAGGAAGGGACCAGTACTAAAGCATTGAACCAGAATAAAATTAGTACTAAACCAGGACTAACACTACTTCCATATTTGGTTTTGTGTGTGGTTAGACATCTTTGTGCTGATTGCGTCGGTGCCCGTGGTGGCGGTCAGGAACCAGGGCAACGTTCTGGCCACGTCCCTCCGGAGTCTCCGCTTTCTGCAGATCCTACGCATGCTCCGAATGGATCGGCGGGGAGGCACCTGGAAACTGCTAGGCTCTGCCATCTATGCACACAGCAAGGTACAGCGAGAACTAAACCTGTACTACACCTGGAGTAAACCTGGCCTAAACACGGACTAAACTAGACCTAAACCTGGACTAAAGACACACTAAACATGACCTGATCATAATTGAGAAAGAGAAAAATTTGTATGTGTTCCATATCTACAGATTAAGGCTTTGGGAACACAGGTTCAGTTGTGATTGTAGTACCTTTGTTAAAACTGTGAGAGCACAGACTACATACCATTCCTTTGAGTAAAATGACTTGGGGATAAAGCAGCGCTTAAGCAGGACTACAGGGGGTGGGCCTAAACCAGACCAGAAAGCTGTGTCTTTGGAACTGACATTGTTTCCCTCAGGAATTGATCACGGCCTGGTACATCGGCTTCCTGTCCCTGATCCTGGCATCCTTCCTGGTCTACCTGGTGGAAAAGGACGACGTTTCCATGGAGATGTCCAACGACGATGCGGGCACAGTGCAGCCGCGTACGCAGGACTTTGACACGTATGCTGACGCCCTCTGGTGGGGACTGGTAAGGACAGCCTCTCGTCTCTGTCGCAGTCCAGTGTCCAGAAATCACCAACAATATACAGCCATGTCAGACCACTCAGCCCTGCTCGCTTTGACCGCAGGCATCTATCTGACTGTCTAAACCTGGACTAAACCTGGACTGTACATGGACTAAACCTGAACTAAAGCAGGACTAAACTTGAACTAAACCCACACTGAACCAGTCTTTTCCAAAAAAAAAAAGCTCCCGTCCACTGATGTGGCAGAACTGTGACAAGCTTACATAGCTTAGCACAGCCATTTTGAATATTATGTAACAGCAGTTTAACATGTCCATGTAGCTGCACAGACACTTGCTCCAAGTGCTCAGAGGGGTATGGATGGAGGATCAGCAGCAATAGATTACTCTTACTTACTTTTCTTGTCTTGGCCACATTGTGAACATGGCAGGAAACAAGATATGATAGACTTCAGTCAATGCTGCTGTGTCTGACAGATCACGCTGACCACCATCGGCTATGGAGACAAGACCCCAAAGACCTGGGCTGGGAGACTGCTGGCTGGGACCTTCGCGCTCATCGGAGTGTCCTTCTTTGCACTGCCCGCGGTGAGCTGGAGAGTAAAAGATACATAAGAATATCACAGACCTAATCATATGTCTTGAGAATGACTGATCCCTTCAGATCTCAGAAGCTAAGTAGGTTAGGCTGGTACTTGGAAGGCAAACTCCTGGGACTACCAGATGCCATAGTGGGGTTGTCTATGGCTCTGATCCCATGTTTACATCATCATCTCTGCTCATTAACATGGACTGCCCTGACAAAATAAACCAATAATAATAATCTCAATCACTATTACATCCTGGAGTTTTTGGGCTGACTTTGTACATGTCTTGCGTTGCCGTGGTTACACAGGGGATCCTGGGCTCTGGTCTGGCTCTGAAGGTGCAGGAGCAGCACAGACAGAAGCACTTTGAGAAGCGGAGACACCCAGCAGCTGGACTCATCCAGGTGAGAGACAAAGGCATTTTAACTCCACACCACTTCTGACCCTACCCTCTGACCCAGCTGCCTGACCTCTGACCCCACCCTCTGACTTCTGAGCTGTCCTCTGACCTGTCCCCTCCCCCTGCAGTCTGCCTGGCGGTACTACTCCACTAACCCCATCAGGGAGGACCTCATCGCCACCTGGAGATTCTATGAGACCATCATCTCTCTGCCGTGCTTCAGGCAAGTCCCTCACAAAGCTCTCCAGATCTTCACTCCAGACTTCAGAGGAACAACGTCAATGTGGCATTACATGACACCATGTTACAATACTCAGAGAAGTATTGACCTGCTAAAGTGTGTGTGCAGGATAGGGCCGGTATTTTTGTTTGTTTCTTTATTAAAGGGCCCATATTACTCTGTTTTCTGATCTATGTTATAATCAAAACATACCTGGAGTTGTGTTTTGTTTCATTCATACATATTTAACAGACACCCTGCATATTGGTAATATAGGAAGTGTTCCACTGTCCATACACCCGCATTAGAAACATTTGGATAATTTCAGGCTCGGAATTGCCAATATCTACTGAACTAAAGATAAAAGATAGATGTTAACTTGAAAAGTAACCCTTCATGACATCAGAAGGTGGAACAGAACATTTTGGGCTTTTGAGATGTAGACAGACTAATAATAAAGGATTACTCAAACATGTGTAAATAAAACAAAACACAACTCCAGTAATATTTTGAGGAAGTAACAACGTTCTAACATGAAGTCCATTTTGCGTAATAGAGGACCTTTAATGGTAGACTATGTAGCTTTTCTGGTGAGGGGGTCAACCACCTGTTTGTCTCCATGGAGATATTATTGCTTTGCCTGGAATGGTCCGCAGTATGACATTAAAATTATGTATTATGCATTTATGCAAATATCAGTGATTTTGGCTAAATATAAGAGCTTGGCCTGGTGGCATTACTTACTTGTCACCATGATAGATATGTTTAATGTTGTACTGTATCACAGGCAACACAATACATCTCCATAGTGTCGTCTATAGTCCTAGTGTTGTGGTCCCTGTGTGAAGACCAGTGTGCACCTGTCTGTCTCACTCTGTCCTCTGTTCTGTGTGTCCAAAGGAAGGACCACCTGGAGGTCATGGCTAGGTAAGTCGCTGTCTTACCCTGTCTCTCGTTGCTCCCTCCATCTCTCTCCCTCTATTCTCTCTCTCTCCCTCTGTCTTCTCCCTTTCTGCCTCTGTCCTCTCTCTCTGTCTCTCTCTGTCTTTTGCTGTCCCATCTCTCTTTGCCTTGTGTCATATCTCTGGGACTGAGACCTCTTTCCCTCTCTCTTTCTCTCTCCCTGTCTTTGTCCTTCTCACTGTCTCTCTCTCTGTCCTGTTCCTGGTCCTGTGGGACTCGGCCTCTGCCTGTCCTTTCTTATGAGTGCACATATTTCTCTGCACTAAAGAGCAGTGTAAATACAGATTACACACTCACTTTTAATTGCAGTGATTCTCTGCAGATATGGGGTCTATTTTTAGAACTTCTTAAGTCCAGAATTAGCCCTGTGCCTGGGAGTGGCACAGGGACAGGACTCTGGATGTGACATACACTTGAGTCTGCATGGGCCGCAACTTTTCATTTTGTCTCACTGTTCCTGGATGTTATATCCACAACGTGTAGGGCTGTAGTTGACTTAAAGTGGGAGTGACAGTTTAGACCAGATGTCCCAACTATGACCTGGGGTTCAAATGTGGCCCTCAGACCAATTTCTGTTGTCCCTCAGGGCTCCTGCTTAAGGATTTCAAGCTCAGACCTGAGCTCTGACCCGAGCTCTGTCCCGAACTTTGACCTGAGCTCTGTCCTGAGCTCTGACCCAGGCTCTGACCCAAGTTCTCACACAGGCTGTGTCCTGAGATCTAACCCAGGTTCTGTCCTGAGCTCTGACCCAGGCCGTATCCTGAGCTCTAACCTTGGCTGTGTCCTCGCTCGGACGCCTCCCGACCATGTCCTGTGGATCCTGTTTCTCTGCAAAAGTCCAGTGAGCAGCAACAAGAGGGGCTGTGATGTGGAGCAGAGGGGCTTTGAGCGTGCTCCGTGTGGGGGCTTTGATGTGCTGTCCTCAGAGTGCAGCGCTTCAAGACAGAATGGAGGATTAACATTCTCCTGTGTCCCAGTGAAAAGTGCAGTGTCTGGTATCTGACTAAAGACGTAGGCTTTAAGATACTGACGTCATCACACTTAAGGTTAAGGTATACTTTATTTATCCCTTGTAAGGACATTTATCCTCAGCATTTGACCCATCCTTCAGCCAGTGCCACTGGGGCAGCCTGTCAGGAGCACTTAGCTACTCTTATACAGCGCACGAGTTCCCATCAGATGTTGACCTAGGCTTGGTCAATACCAACAATGAGTAAAATAAAGAATAAGTAGCCTATGTGAAGGTTGACTGTCTAGTCACTCACAAAACTCCAGCTAACTCACTCCATGCCTTATCCAAGCTCCAAGGACTCTCTGTGACCTGAATGGTCACTACCTAAACACCAGCACCTGCAGATAAATCATTAATCAGTGCTAGTGCTGCCTCTGCAGCTCAGGTAGTGAATTCTGGAGATTCTGAGCTTTCACATAGGCCTGTCCATATACTGAGAATGAAAAAAACATGTATGTATCCCCTGTCTCTAGATTAAGGCTCTAGCAACACAGGTTGAGTTTTGATTGTAGTAAATTTTTTTAAAGCAGTAAGGGTGCAGACTATATACAGACCACAACACTATATTTAGATTTGTAATTGCAGAAAATAAAACTGTAAGCATGACCACACATAAAGATATGGTAAGATGGTGATCTGAGCGCTTCTACAGACTGCACCATACTCATATCTACTGCTGATCCTCATAAGGAACAAATATCTCACGCTTTAGTCTATATTTAAACACATTTAAAAACACTGTGCTCTATACTCATGCATCATTCTCACCATTTACCAAGTTCTGTTACAGACAATAAACATTTACAAGGCAAACAAAGACGTTTTTCATTTATGATTTAATGTGGACAAATTTGGAGTTATTACATAATGTGGTCTGACTGCAGATTGCATAATTTGTTGGGGCAGAGCACTTGAATGCTGCTCCTTCTGTAGACGTGTATTTGAGAGCGCATTACATAACTACGAGATGGAGATAGGCACTTCATATTTGGAGTTTTGTGGCGTCCCTCACAGAACTGGGATAATGACCCGTGCATTGTACAGGGGCAGTCTCGGGGCCCTTTCAGGAGACAGGCTCATATTGTGTCCGTGTGGGAGAAAAGTGGCTGAGAACGCGCCCCGTCTCAGCGGCTCCGGTTTCCCCCTCCAAGACCAACAGGCTCTTATTTTACTGTGTGCGACTACAGCAGGACAACCAACCCCACCTGAGTGCACCCAGCCCCACTTGAGCCCAACCAGCCCCACCTGAGCTCAACCAGGCCCACCTAAACCCAACCAGCCCCTCTGTGTACAACCAGCCCCATCTAAGCTCAACCACGCTCACTGAAACCCAATCGCAATCAGCACCTCTGTGTAAAGGACCAGAGCACGCCCGGCTACAGTTTAGATCATCCCAAAAAAACAGCCTGACCCAATCCGAGATAGAATAAGTGCCTATGAGTTCCCATATGTTAATGTTCTACCTGTGTGTCTCCGGTACCAAAAGCACTTGGACACAAGCTGCTAACCTATTTTACCTCTCTTTCGTTTCTTCCTGTCAATCTTCTTGCAGAAGTTGTATAGTATGTGATAGCAGAGGAACACACATGCCCAGTATGGCTCTGCACCTGGACCCGACCTGGTCCAACAACACAGTGGGGAAATTTAGGCCTGACCATGAATCTAAACTCTGCTCAACCAGCCTCTCTATCCCCAACCAACTCCGCCTGCAGCGCAACCAGCCCCTGTATGTGCAGCCATAACATTACCTAACCTAACTAGCCCCTGTTTTAAAGTGTCAAAGAACCTGGTGTTTTAACATTTGAATTAGAAAAAAAATCACATTTATCCCCAACTATTATGAGACAGGACAGTCAGACACACATGCTCATACAAATCTGAACAGGGAGTCTACCTCACACAAATCACTTCATGAGGTAGAAGTACAGCTGAAACCAGAAGTTTACATATACACTTTTTTCCTCACTGTCTGACATGTAATCAGACTAAATTGTTCCTGTTTAAGGTCAATTAGGATTATGAATATTGTTTCTATTTGCTAAATGCCAGAATAATGACAGATTTTTTTAGACAAATTTTCATTACTTTCTTCAAAGTCAGATGTTTACATACATTTCATTAGGATTTAGTACCATTGTCTTTAAACTGTATGAATTGGGTCAAACATTTTTGATATCCTTCCACAAGCTTCTCACAAAAGTAATTTTCAGCCCATTCCTCCGGACAGAACTGTTGTAACTGAGCCAAGTTTGTAAACCACCTTTCTCGCACATGCCTTTTCAGGTCTGCCCATACATTTTAAATAGGACTGAAATCAGAGCTTTGTCACGGCCACTCCAAAACATTGACTTATCCTTATCCTTAAGCCACTTTGTAACCAGTTTAGCGATGTGCTTCGGGTTATTGTCCATTTGGAAGATCCATTTATGGTCAAGCTTTAACTTCCTGGCTGATGTCTTGAGATGTTGCTTCAGTATTTCCACATAATGTTCTTTCCTCATGATGCACCAGTTCCTCCTGCAGCTAAACAACCCCAGAACATGATGCTGCCACCCCCGTGTTTCACAGTTGGGATGGCGTTTTCAGTCTTGCAAGCTTCCCCCTTTTCCCTCCAAATATATGATCATTATGGCAAACAGTTCAATTTCAGTTTCATCTGACCACAGGACATGTCTCAAAAAATTAAGTGCCCTGTGTGCATTTGCAAACTGTAATCTGGCTTTTTAATGTTTCTGTTGGAGAAATGGCTTTTTCCTCACAGAGTGGCCTTTCAGCCCATGTTTGTACAGTATCCGATTCACTGTGGATAATGACACACTCTTACCAGCTTCAGCAGCATCTCCACAAGGTCTTTTGCTTTTGCTCTTGGGTTGATGCACATTTCAGACCAAAACATGTTAATTCCTGGGAAACAGAACCCATCTCCTTCCTGAACGTTATGATGGTGTCGTAACGGGTGAGTGTGGCGGACCAAAGGATGCAGACTCGGGGAATATTTACAGGATTTATTGTAAGAATAGGACACGTACAAACAGCGGGTGATCCGGAGGTGAGCAGGTGAGCAGGTGAGCAGGAACACAGGAAACACAGGGACCGGGGAACTGAAGGGACCACAGGACGACAGGCAGACCAGACGGGCGTAGGGCAGAGCAGGCAGGAGACATCCAGGACCGGAGCACGACAAAAACACAGGGACGACAGGAACACAGGCAGGAAAGAAGTGACACGACAATGATCCCGCGTCAAGTCTCTTCTCCCAGCTCTTTTTATGCACAGCAGGTGTGTTGATTGCACTGATGGGCTGCAGGTGCGCGCAGGAGGAGCCAGGAGCCCAGCCCAGATCTGGCAGGTGAGGGAGGGAAAGAGCAGGACAGGAGTAAAACCAGGAGCGGACAGTGCGGATCATGACAGATGGCTGGACATTACCCTGGTGTTTATACTTGAGTTTAATTATTTGAACAATGAACGTGGCACCTTCAGGGATCTGAAAATTGCACCTAAGAATGAAACCAGACCTGTGCAAGTCCGCAATTCTCTTCCTGATATCTCGGCTGATTTTTAATTTAATTTTTTTAAATTTTACCGTGATTTTACAGTTGCGTGTTTCAGGTGTACCTTCAAATACATCTGCTGTGTCTCTAATTAACTTAAATGTTGTCAATAAACCTATCAGAAGCTTCCAAAGACATGACATCATCTCACTTTTCCCAAGTCATTTAAATGCATAGTAATCTTACTGTATTTAGTCTGACATTGAAGAAATCTTTCTCTCATTATTCTAGCATTTAGCAAATAAAAATAATTTTGGTAATCCTACTTGACCTAAACCAGGAAAAGTTTTGTTTAATTTCATGTCAAACATTGAGAAAAAAGCGCATGTGTCTTTTTATATAGTGTATGTAAACTTCTGGTTTCAACTGTATCTCAATAAGCAGAGCAATACACTTGCTAAACTTGCTACTCCTGCACCTGGGTATCTTATAACATCACTATATAATGTTGGGTCTTTGAGCAAAACACCTTGTCTGTGATTGTGTATTGATTATGGATGTGGTGCAAAGGCCCATCTTTCTGTCAGTCTGCCCCATGGCAGCTGTGGCAGACACCATTCCTCTTATACATTTTGATAACAAACCTTCTCTTTAACCCTGCCATTGTGTTTGTGTTTCAGTCAGAAGCTGAGTCTGCTGGAGCGTGTTCGTCTGCCCAACACTCGGCCCATGGGGACAGGGAGGAGGACGGCAACAGAGGACACAGTGGACAGCCCGTCCAAGGAGCCCCGAGGCTTCAGTAACCGTGAGCGCTTCCGCACAGCCTTCCGTATGAAAGCCTACACACTACGCCAGAGCTCCGAGGGTAAAGCTGGACTCTCCTTAAGTTCATAAATGCTCACTCTCTGGTTAGTGACATGTTTACCCTGCTGTGGCCTGTTTCAGATGCAGGAGCCCTGGCAGACCCAGAGGAGAGGGGCTTCCCCCCGGACATCCTGATGGAGGAGACCATCCCAGCACTGAAGCTGGTCATCAGAGCTGTCAGGTCAGTCTACTCTTTAGAATCAGAGGGAACTTGTGTTCTGTAGAATCCTCATATTCACACCATTATGTAAGCTAAGGTAACCAGATGTTTACCCACGAAAGGCCAAGTTTTGAGCCCTCTATTCCATGCCCCATTTAACCGAAATTGGTCTCACTTTATTATAATACATGTCCCAGACCATTTTTCCACCCTTCAGACTGAAATAAGGCAGTGACTTACCAAAACCCTGTCAGATCTGACAAAGATACTGAGTAATCAAACGTATTGCCTCATCTCAGACTTTTGCCCATTTGATAGAATAACATTTTTGTTTTAGCATGGACGCTACCTGGACGACTGAGGGATTAGAAAGACGTACGTAAACAAGGCTAATTTTACCACAGGAGTATGTCAGACATTAGCTCTGTGATTGGCCTGGCTGAGCTGACATCACAGTGTAAGGTGCATTGCATGTGTTTGATTTCTTGTTCATTTTAGTGTGGCACATTATTCTAATGAATGAAATACAGCACCACACTCGTATGTGGTCTAATTTAAAAGAGGCTTTAGAGACAGATATCAGCAGTGTGTGTAAACACAGATCCGGTGTGTGTTTGGAGGCACAGTGTGCACAGTGTGCTCATCCAACAGCCTCAGACCTGTGGGAGCTATGATTAGGCATGTCCATTATCTGCTGACTCAATGCTTTTCAACAGGTGGGCTGGACCTACACAATGTACATTTCATCAGCGGGGTTGGGGAGGGGCAGCACAGATAGTAGAATCTACAATCTCACATTCTCAGATGTTATAGTTTGCATTTTACAATTATTTTCTGTTGACTAAAACAATAAAAGTCTAATGGGATACATCAACAAATACACAAACAAAATATTCAATTTCAACACAGACATGCAATGGGTGCACACACCTCCTCCATCATAAGAAAAGAGATACTTTTAAATGCATGAAACTGCACATAAACGTTTGATCGACTTCTGTTCTCTATTTCAGGATCATGCAGTTTCTTTTGAATAAGAAGCGCTTTAAGGAAACTCTGAGGCCTTATGACGTTAAAGATGTGATCGAGCAGTACTCAGCTGGACACCTGGACATGCTGTGCAGGATCAAGTACCTGCAGACCAGGTCAGATCTACTCAATACATGTGTTTGGCTGTATTAATCATATTTAGAGTAGCATTTCATTATACAGATGGACTGAAAGAGTTTTTTGTAAACACAATAAGACAAGGGATAAGACATACATTTATACATTTATGCACAATCATAAAATTGCTTTACAGGATCGACATGATTCTGGCTCCTGGACCTCCCTCCACCCCTAAGAGCAAGAAAACACAGAAGCCACCTTTCACATACCCAGCCAACCAGTCCCCCAGGTAATGCCCATATACTCTTTCAACCAGTCCCCAAGCAATGTCCGCATACTCTACCAACCAGTCCTACAGGTAATGTCAATGGACTCAGCAAACCAGTCCCCCAGGTAATTTTAAGTACCCAAATACCCCAATCAACTGTTCAAGCAATCAATCTCTGGTAATATTTATGTACCCAGTCAACCCCTTTCTAGGTAATGTCATTGTACCCGGCCAACCAGAGTTTGTGTGTTTCAGGCATGAGACGTACCCTCCCAAGACCGGCTCGTTGCCAGACTCTGAAGACCAAAGCATGATGGGTAGATTTGTCCGAGTAGAAAGACAGGTGGGTCATTGGTTGATTGGTGATTGGTTGATCATTCTGAACTTCATATGCCGATGTCCTGTTGTCTGTTGTCCGTTCCAGGTGGAGGACATGGAGAAAAAGTTGGACTTCCTGGTGGATATGCACATCCAGCACTCGGAGCAGCTGCAGGTGGACTCCGCTGGAACCGCCCACATGACCCTTGAGGGGGGCGGAGACATCCGACGCCTGTTTTTTAACTACTCCGAATCCTACCCTCACATGGCCTATCAGGAACCACTGGGCAAGACCAGCCAGAACTTCGGCAAAGAGCACAAAAGCAGCCGCGAGCAGACGACCCCGCGGCAGCTGCTGGGCCGCATCCCCACCTACACTGAGAGGCCCACGGTACTGCCCATCAGCTCACTGCAGGACGTGTCTGTGCTATCAGGCAGGACCTCAGGGGATGCGCGGAGGAATGAATCTCCTCTGTCTTTGCTTTCGGTCAACCATGACGAGCTGGAGCGATCGCCCAGCGGGTTTAGTATCTCGGCTGAGCGGGACTGTGAGGAGGACCAGGCTGGGGAGGTGGGTGCCGAGCCGGGTCTGAACTGGACTAGACCCAGACCCAGCTATCTGGCCGAAGGTGAAACAGACACAGACACGGATCCTTTCACCCCGAGTGGAGGGCCTTTACCAATGTCATCCACTGGAGAGGGCTTCGGTGAGGCCGTTTGGAGTACACCACCCTGAAACACCTTAAAGCCACACTGCGGAACACCCTGCCTCTAAACCCACAGGTTTGTGGGTCCCAAAGCCAGACGGTGAGCGGCGCAGCTGCTGAAGCCAGCTGGGGCAGAGGCGCCTTCCTGCCCCAGAGCCGAGCTGTGGAGTCCAGCCTGAGCAGAAATCTCTTTTATAAAGTCCAACTTTGTACAGTGCATTGGCCAGGACATAATGAGCACCTCCCCACATGGTACTAGTCAAACTCAACTGCACAGTCCACAGAGAGGGGTAAAGTCAGGGATGCCATATTATCAGAGAGTGTTTTGCAAAAAAGACCAAAACAGGCCACCCAAGCTCCACAAAATAAACCCAAATAAGTAGCAATATTGTGTGTCACTGCCGAATGAGCACTAATGAGGTGCACATATAGTTAATAGTGCATTAATAGCAGCTTGAAAACATTATCAGCTTGTATTTGAGTCATTACTGAGTCAATCGCCACTTTTCAACATAAAAGTGTCTTTTCTGGTGAAGACACCTGCTTGTTTCCATGGAGATGTTATTGTTTTGCCCGGAATATTCCTCATTTGACATTTAACGTCTCTATAGCCATGGAAACAAGTTATAGATCGGATTTGATTTTGATGTGACTTTATTAGAAATTGAATAATGGAAGACAACTAACTTTAATGCCATACTATGGAACGTTCCAGGCAAAGCAATGACATCTCCATGGAGACGAGCAAGTGAGAAACTCCCCACCAGAAAAGTTACTGAATTTTACTGAAAGAACTTGAATTTGCTCCTTGAACATCAGTGAAATAGTTGTTACCCTGAATGTAGCAGGCTTTGTAAAATGAGCATAGTATAAAAAGCCATTTCCCATTCCTTAGTGAAGTTTAAAGTGCATATGACAGGTTACAGTACTTTTTCACTAAAGCACAGTTAACATCATTATATTTAAGACAACACTAAACGTATTACCTAGTATTGTCTATTTTTTAATTCTGATGAAGTTTATAATTTAACTTCCTGGTTGGACACAAGCACCAGTCCAACCAGTCCCACAAACTGCCACTTATGATGTGAAACTATGATAAATATTGACCACAGGTACTATCCCACCAAACCAAGTCAGAATTAGAAAAACATGGAAACCTGTCCAATGCACTTTGAAAGTTTATCTTCTTTTATCGTCTACAGTGCATCTGCCAAAAAGAATCCTGACACCGTCAGTTTGAATTTGACCTTTACCATGTGGGAGACAAGTGCTTCTACATAAGTATATCCACCCAAAGCTTTACTGCTGCAAAGCCTCCGCACTGCATGTGACGCATGCCATTTAGTGTAGACACTGCAGAGGTCAGATTCAGGACCCCGAGAGACTCAAACCTGCTATGCCATTTTATAACACTTGTTTTTATATGGATCCAATGCCACCCTTTTCTTTGCATGGTTTGCATGATACAGTATGCATTGCTGTAGGACGATACAGAGGAGAGGGGGAACCAAAAGTCTCCTGTCTGTCCATGCTTGTCCACGTCCCCTCTGTCCCTCTGTCTCACTGTGTCCATGTGTCTCTGTGTCCCTGTGTCCACGTGTCTCTTTTATGTGTGTGTGTGTGTGTGTGTGTGTGTGCGTTTTGTGTGGGACTGTGACAAAGACAGCCAATGTTTACGGCTTTTATCCAAAATCTCGCAGAAAATACACAATGTCAGATGGAATTATTGCGTTGCTTTGCATTTGAAGAGTTAATTTGCAAAAAAAACAGATTGTCATTTCCTAATCATATAAGGCTTGAAATCTGCCTTTCGTTTATCTATTTTAGTGCAATAAAAGTGAAATTACATTTCAAAAAACAAAACAAAAGAATGAAAAAAAAAATGAAACAATTTCTTAAAATGGATACATCTGTTTTTACTAATGAACACTTCATTTGCAAATCCAATATTTTCAGTCATAAAGGACTGTTAAATGGGGCACGGTGTAACTTTTTAGGTGGAGGGTTGAAAAACAGTTCCACAGAATTAAAAACATAACAATATTTTTAAATAAACAGTTTACAGTGGTCCAAAGTTAGTCCTCATTTTCCTAACACATTTCTAGCATCCTTACGCTTCACGGCAAGTTTATAAGAGCTTTTTGTAACTTTCAGAGGCCAGAAGGAGTCTTGCCTTCAAGGTTAATACTAACAACAGTTAGCATAACAGCACAGTTTCTGATTATCTGACAATAAATGCTTTACAATTTGATGCAGACAACTCACAACCACAGCTGCTTATACAATATTATACACTATATCTGTACTGGGACAAGGCACATTTTGCTCAAATACTTGTGAAAAATTGGGTATAGGTCCTTTAACTATAATTTCAAAACCAGGCCCTGGCCATAACCGTAACTCTACAACCCAAGAGATGTGGGAGCATAGAGCTGACCCCATAACAACTAGCATGTTAACAGTCCATTTCCTGATTCTCAGACAACAAACCCATTGTAATTAGATGCAAATAGTACACAGTAGACTTATTTTAACCCTAAGAGCTGCTTATACAATATTTCTTTGCTATCACTTTAATTGTCCACTGTGGATTATTCATGACAAAGCAGTAAAGTTTTCACAAACTAATGAACCCTCCACATGAAAAGTTCCATAGTGCAATTTTAATGTTGCCCTCACCACTGAGACAAATGCACAGCCATTTTAGTCTGAGATCCAAGTGTGGGTGTGTCGCCCTGACCTGCGTCTTGCACTATGTAATTTCACAGTCTTGAGCTGCAGCTGGATTTCAAAGCCTAAATATTTTTCTGGGCCACAAAAATCAGGGATAAACCTTTTAATTTCATGCAGTTGGCTTCAAATATTTTTAAGATGAATACTGCGATAACCTCGTTCTGTACTGTAGAGAGTAGGTTTGTATAGACCGGACTCACGCACATCTCCGGTCAGAGCCCAACAGCGCTTCTCTGCCGCAGCTTTAGTTTAGAATCTTTACAACGTCTTAACCTTATTATGACCTTATGATATGTAAGCATGCCCACACCAGAGCCTGAGCTGCTGAGATGACACCATACACTGTGTATATAAATGGACATAGCTAACGTGCTACCTGCCGCGTTCCAAATAGGAAGCTCCAGGCTGCTGCATCTGTGCGGTGCCATCTTGGCCCTTTACTGCCATTGACTCTGGCTCCAGTTCACTTTCTATTGAAAAACCATCGCCCTCTCCCTGTAACTGCTGCTGTCAGGAACACCATTTTGGTCTTAAAATGTTCACATTAATCCGCCGTATGTGAACCTGGTGTTTTGTCCGTAAACCAAGATATGAACATTAATAACAGACAAGTCAGGTGCCTTATTTCCTCAAGGTTGCTGCAGCTAGTGTTAGCAACAGGTTTGATTAACAGCGTTGCTAAGCACCCGCTCCTTGCCAAAACCAGTTGCTTTCAACAGCCTTGCTCTGGATTGGCTCTTTGGATGCTATGATATTCACGGTCGAAATTCCAAATATGGAACTCGGCTCCAAATTTACCCCAGTAACTGATAGCCTCGATGAGCTTGATTGGAACCAAACGCTATGGGTGTTGCCATAGGTGATGTCTTAGTCCACTTCTTTATACAGTCTATGGTGGAGACAGGTCTGAAGAGGAGAGCACCAGGTGGGAGATACAATTGCAACATGGGAGCTTATAATATGAATGGAGTATATTCTATGTGATACTTGTTTATCATGACTTCATGCAGTTCATTTCTGAAGTGTTATTCAAATTTGTGTCAAAATCCAATCTTTTTTTTTTTTTCTATTTCATGATACAAGATACTGGCAAACCATGTCTCACTGGTGCTAGTCAAGTTATTATTTTATTGACTTTCTACCATGTTATAACACTCTATCATCAAAAACATGCCTGAAGAGGTTTCAGATGTCATCCCTTCATGCTTGAGTATTTTTAACGAGGCTTGATTCAAACCCTCCTTTCAGTTACCTGAAAGATTCTGTGCGATAGTCAGCCCATAAGCCTTCATCATCCATGCTCCTATACAACAATTCTCCATAAACGTACAAAAACATGATTGAAAATTGTACACAGCAACTTGACAAACCTGATGCGATGTGCAGTAGTTTCATTAGCGGGATGCACGCTGATTGTGCTGTGATAGCGTTCTGAAAGGGAGGTGACTTAGCACAGTAACATGGTGGTCTAAATATGATGTGTGTGCAGATAATACGGCTTATACTCCAGAATGTCATTGCCTACTAAATAAGATTAAAACTATCTCTCCCTTGGTGCCAGTGCTCTGTAATAAGAATGTGCATTGAATTGGTGTGAAGAGGTTGAACTAAGCTCTCATCTCAGCAGCTCGTGTTTAGGCCTGAGCAGAGGAAACTACCAACTTCAATAATCCTCGACGCTATTTAACCCTTATATCCTCCCTTATCTCTAAGTATAACCAGATTTATGCTACTGCAGGCCTATATGGCTGTGTCCCTGCAGCGATAGACTACACTCAGATGTCTCTCTTTACCTGTTGTGTATTCTTAAAGACAGGAGTTAGAATGTTTTTAAAAAAGACTGAACCAGCCTTTTGTTCTTCCATGCTTATGTTGTGTTGGATCACGTTTTTAGCGCGCTAGTGCTAGGTGGTTAGCTCCAGAGGGACAGATAATGTGATGGTAAAGCTCTGGTTTCCATGGAAATGTGTAAAATTATGTTGTTATGAATAGGTCTGTTTTGTTTTATGGTGTAATATGTGACCAAACCTTAAAGTGCATATAACAGGTTGAAATACTCATTTCACTAAAATATAGTTAACATTCTTATATTTAAGATTTGACTAAAAATCTTGACTTGTAATTTCTTTCTTTTTTATTTTGGTGAAGTTTATAGTTTTACTTCCTGGTTGGACACAAGCAGCAGTTATGACATACACAAAGGTAATGCCGTAACTGTTACCTAGCAACTATAATGTTAAGAAGGAACAAAAAAAAAAAAAACACGTTGTAGTGATTTGATTTGACTATTAAAAATACATGACGATGGCTTTATTTTGTTAAATTAAGTGCCAGAAATATTTCTTCCTCGCACGTGATTGGATGGTGTTGATGACATAGATAGAGCTATTCCATTTCAGAACTCAGCACTACTTCCTGTATTTTTGCACTTTTGTTCTTAACATTTTTACACAAACTGCCACTTAACTGGTGTAAAACTATGAGAAATATTGATCACAGGTACTATCCCACCAAACCAAGTCAGAATTAGAAAAACATGAAAACCTGTCATGTACACTTTAACCACAATGTGTTTCTGAGCCTAAACCTGGTTCGTAAAAGTGCTTATGACTAGTCATTTTACTCATGATTAGTCATTTTACTAAAACAGAGTTAACATCATTATAGTTAATATTCTGAAAAAAAGTACATTTTTTCCCCAGTTTGGCCATTTTTAGTTTTCAAATTTTACTTCCTGGTTGGAAATCATGACATCACAAACTGTCATATGCACTTTAAGTATAAGAATGACCATTGACCAATCACAGTAGACCGTCCCTCCGGAGTGTGCTTTCTAGCATTAGTGTTCAGCATTACATTGTGACACTATAGAACACAGGAGGTGGTTTTCAGGTGAATCACTGTTGATGCATGTGAGGAGTGAACTGTCTTCCAGCTCAGAAAATAATAGGGACCAATGTCCATTTACAAACTATAGGGGAAATGAAAGGTCCTATATTATGCATTATAACATTTTGGTTTCAATTGTGTTGTGATGTTGTCGTAAACTAAAACTCCTCCCACTGGGGCAGGTCTTAGTTAAGCCAGAATAGTATAAATCCTAATGCCGCAATCCAGTACCATCACATGTAAAATGGCGCCTGGATGGAGATGAAACTTTTGGATTTCAACAAGATCCAGACGACCACTGCTGAAACCTTCTGTACATCTGCTCTATTGGCCTACGTCATGACATGAGTTAGTTGTTGAAGTAGTGACTCTTATTACATGTAAAAGCTGAGAAGTTACAATTTATGCAGTTATTACCCCTGCCCTGAGGAGTTACAGACTGCCCTGTCTGAGTTCACCAGGTGTAATTGCTCCCATAGGACAGGACTTATCAGAGCTGTATAAACTGTAGCTTCTCAAACCAGTACCCTCAGAATAATAATTTAAAAAAAAGAAATCCAGATGCAGTTAGATGGGGTGGATGGAGTTAGGGTTAGGCTAAAGTGTCTAAAAGTATGCCCAAATCAAAGAACCATGAACAAAAAATATATATTTGGAGTTTTTAGCATGCTATAATCTTTCCTCATCAAAAACATAGCTGGAAGTGTATTTTCTTCAAGTCCTACGTAGGCCTCTTCCTAGCTCAAATGGCCTAGTCCCACCGGGTAATACTAAAAGCACCTCCTTCATGTTTTTTTTAAAATTCATTCACTGTCTGGACCTGTTCTGATCATTCCAGCCCTGAAACTGCCTTCACAATCAGCTAACCAACTCCCTTCCTTAACAGCAGTAATAATATTTTCCACGTATACTTAAAGATGTACTTCGCAACTTTTGCTTCACATTTGTTCCCATGGAGATGTCATTGTTTTGCCAGGAGTGTTCCACAGCCATTAAACTTAAATATCTTGCATTGAATCAATTATAATTGTGTTTTTAATGCTGAGAGATCTCATAAAATGCATTATTAATGTGATCGCCTCTCTGCAGACCTGACCTGTAACTGATCTGCTTGTCTCAGTGGATAGATATGATCGATACTTAGTACTTTTTTGAGCTTTCTACCATGTTATAACATTGTTCCTTCATCAAAAAACACGCCTGAAGAGGTTTTAGATGTCGTCCATGCATGTTTGAGTAATCTAGTGATCTCTCCTGGGCCATACTCCCAACACTCCTTAGGGTTAGCTGTAAGAATTTGTGCAGCGCTCAACCCACGAGTCTACGTCATCTATGCTCCTACAGCACAATTTTACATAAATACACAAAAGCACGATACACAACAACAGGCTCTGAAGGGGGAGTGACTTAACACGGAGAGCAAAGGGAGGGGGGGACCTCAAATATGAAAAGTGAAACTTCTTAAACGTGTTAATACATTGTTTTTGGCGAATATAGCATTTTCAAAACAATAAAAGGTGTTACGCTTTAGCCGTTAATACCCCATAGAAGTAAAATACCCCCTTTTTAATCACACACTGTGGAACATTCCAAGCAATCGATAACATCTCCATGCAGACAAGGAGGAGACACAAAAATTAAACCATCTTCAAAATGAACTAAGCATAATATGGGACCTTTACACATACGGTAACTTTCACTTATAACACTAGCCTTGTAATTGTAGTTGATTTGTAGATCACAGAAGATGGCAGCTCGTCCACACGCAGGAGATCAGGGGGATTGTGGGTAATTTTAAACCAGTGGCCTTCCGAGCTGTGGACATGTCACCATCACTGACCATCCCCTCACGCTGGGTCGCACTTGTGTTCATCATGATTTAATATGCAAATGTATTCTTCTTATGACTTGATTTTTTAATTTCACATCTTTTCAATTGCACCTGTTAATAATAAAGCATTGAACGGTTCATTGTGTTTGCGGTGTTTTATTGTCGGGTTTAAATGCGATTGTCAGGGCTCGACAAAGACGCCAAACAACACAAAAGGTTGGATTGGAATTAATTACGCTAAACTTCATTAGAAAACACAACAGAATGTCAAATTAATTATGTTTTTTTCAATTATTTGTAACTTTGTAATTAACAGAAATTCTGCTTGTGTCAATCTGTTTGAAACTGTGACATTTTATTTGAACAGGCTTGAAAACTTTGCACATATTGAACTCTTCTGGCATAAACATTCACACAGAGTTAGCTAGTTCCTCTGAATAGCGTGATATCAATAATTCTTCATGGGTGGTTACGATAGCGCCACCTACCTGTACCTTAAATATTTCACTTTTACCAAATGTACCAAATGTGGCTGACACATTCTACACATTATTATGTAGCTCTAAAGTCAAATTTTATATCATGTGGGCTTTTTGAGCAATCAGTTTCATAATGACATGTTTTGTGCGATCACATTGAATATCAGAATCAGAGGTTTTATTGCCATTGTCAGTGAACTCGCCTCTTCGTTATGGTGCAGCATTTTCCAAAATCAACTTTTTGGAGCAATATTCCAACATAAAAAGCGTGCCTGAAGAGGTTTTGGGTGTTGTCCATGCACGTATCAGTATTTTTGCGATCCCTCCCGGGCCCTGTCCTCATAGTTAGCAGTATGATCCTGTACAAGTCTCCTCCAACAAGCCTACGTCACCCATACTCCCAAACGACAATTCTCCATAAATACAACTGTACACAACAACTTGACAAACATGATGCGATGTGCAGTAGTTTCATTAGTGGGATGCAGCTGATTGTGTTGTGATGTCACTTTAATGGGGGAGTGACTTAATGCGGGGACAAAGGGAGGGGAGACTCAGAGTAAACAAAAAAAACAAACAAACACTGTACCTGATTTTTACAAGTTCATTTTAAACAGTTTGCAGTGGTCCAAAGTTATTCCTCACTTACCTTATGCACTCTGCTCATCCTAATAACTCACCACAATGATTTTAGGAGTGCTTTTCACAACTAACAACAACTAGCATGCTAACGCCCACTTCCTCATTTTCAGATAATTAAAAATGTTTTATAATTCAGTGCAGACAGTACACAGTAGAGGGGCAAGACACATTCTGCTCAAATACATGGAAAAAAAATCTTGTACAGGGCGAAGTTTAAATTCTAAAACAGTTTGCACGTTTAAAGTAAACTACTTATTAAACCCCAAGCCAAAAGCTTCAAAATGATGCTTAAACTGTTGAATGAGGCGGTCTGAATGAGAGCTTAGGTGAGGTCAATGTCTGGAGGAGGAGCTGTAACCTGATCTCCGGCACAGCTTTGAGCTTGAGGGCCCGCCTGGCACACATTGACACCGGGCTGGCACCGAACAATCGCCCCTGACAACCAGATCGACAGGATTAGAGCACTAAAGCCGTCCGAGCGCGGGGACACCTCCACTGGATTACAGCAGGTCAGGTAGGAGCTGGAGGTTTGGGTGAGAAAAGATTCAAAATGATGTGGTTTGAATTTTAAAATGAGCACAGATGAGCAATAATTTGTTATTTCTATATTAGTTTATATTTAAAGATGCACTACAGAACTTTTCATTACCTGTTTGTCTCCTTAAATTCACATGTTTTTCTAATTCTACTACTACTCTGTAATTCAGACATGCTTTAAACACATGTTACAGTTGCTAGGTAACAGTTAAGGAATTTCTACCACTTAATGAAATAAGTAGTCCTGTCATATGCACTTGGAATATTCCACATTATTGTAATAAACGCATCTATCTCCATGGTGACAAGTACCAACTCCACCAGGTTACCATCAAGTACAGGTCAGATCTGTGGAAACGCAACCCTCGCAGTAATAATGCATGTTTGGTTTTTTTTAGCAGTAAAAGCACATACGTATAAACTAGATAAGTTTAAAGCCATACTCGGAAACATACCCAGAAAAGCAATAACATCTCCATGGAAACAAGCACACCAGGTGGAGGATCTCAACCACTACAAGAAAAGTTATGTAGTGCGACTTTAAAATACCGGTACTTAAATTACTTTTGGTCTTGTGACTGGGACTACAGGGTCAGATTGGATGGTGTAGTGGAACTGGCGGGACAAAGTTGACAAGGGGACAGGTGTGCATAGGTGAGGTGGGACGTAGGGGACGACAGCGACAGAGGGGACAGTGTGGACAGGGGACAGGATTGCAGAGGGCTGAGTGAGAGGTTGTAGAATGGTTCCCTTGCTCTATTTCAGGTAGGACGGAGAGGACATGTGGGACAGGGGTGTGAGAGGGAACAAGGTGATGGAGGTGCGTTGAAGTTGTGTTGTTGTTGTTGTTACTGGGTGGAATGGTTCCATCAGATGTCAAATACAAGTGAGACAGTGTAAACAGGTGGGACAGAAGGGACAGGTGACGTGGCCTGACTTTCTGTGTGCGTTACAGAATGTCCTCACAGGGCTCCTCTCCTCTGTATCTGCTGCTGCCTGTGTCAGCTGTGTTACTGCTGCTGCTCTGTTACTCTCCAGGTACGTGTTCTCTTTGTGCTCTCCACGTTTTCTCCACATGTTCTCCTGGTGTTCTTCTGGTGCTCCCCTGATGTTCTCCTAGTGTTCTCCTGACATTTCCATGGTGTTCTCCTAACATTCCCTGGGTGTTCTCCTAGCACTGCCCTGGTATTCTCATGATGTGTTCTCTTGGTGTTCCCCTGATGTTCTCCTGGTCTTCTGATATTCTCTTGGTGCTCCCCCAATGTTCTTCTGGTGTTCTCCTGATGTTCCCCCAGTGTTCTCCTAACATTCCCCTGGTGTTCTCCTTGCGCTGCCCTGGTATTCTCATAATGTATTCTCTTGGTGTTCCTCTGATGTTATCCTGGTGCTCCCCTGATGTTTTCCTGGTGTTCCCCTGATGTTCTCCTGGTCTTCTGATATTCTCACGGTGTTCCCCTGGTGTTCTCCTGGTCTTCCCCTGATGTTCTCCTGATTTTATTCTGATATTCTCCTGGTGTTTTCCTGATGTTCCCTTGGTGTTCTTCAGTTGTTCTCCTGGTGTTCTCCTGATGTTACCCTGGGGTTGTTCTTATGTTCTCCTGATGTGCTGCAGGACAGAGGTCTGTGGAGGTGTGGAGACAGCGGAGAGACGACCCAGAGTATACAGGTACAACAAACTCATTACAATGACCATGGTTATGATCAGAAGGGTCCAGCTAGGTACTCTTCACCAGAATCAGAGTAGCTATCTAGATACTCCTCAGTAGAAACCTCTCTCAGATCTGGAGAAGAGTCTGACTGGGTATTCCTGACCTGACCAGGATCCTACCTCAGATCTGGACTTGAAAAAGCTTGAAAACTATCATTACATGACATCATAAGGTGGAACAGAGCATTTTGAGCTTTGGAGATGTAGACAGACTAATAATAAAGGTTTACTCAAACATGTGTGAGTGAAGCAAAACAAGATCTGGTTTAACAGGCTCTGTGTATCTTAATGGCATCCTTAAAGAGTGTGGAAAAATAACTGGCACTGAACGACCTTATGTCCTTGTCCATTGTCATGTCCTGTGAGCTTGTATGAATTGGTTGTTATCACTGACGGAAAAACAATTGCCCTGTCCCCAGTTGGGAGCCTACTAAAGTGTTGAAGTTAAATTAGCTAGCTCACTGTGTCTCAAAGCTAACAGTCATTGTTATTAAAGTTGAAAAACATAAATAAACAACCTATTAAAATTCAAATTAATAAAAAGACTACCTAATTATTCTTACATGTAGAATACTTTACTACAGTTTTGGTGTTGTTTTAATATTTATTATACCTCAAAATTTGCATTAGCGTTAGCATTGAGACATAAACATCCTTCTTTCCAAATACATTTTCCAAAAACATTCATTTTATTTGTGTAGGTCTAGTGTTTAACATGTTGTCAGTGACATCCACCCACAGCTCCCTGTCCACTGCCTCATCTTTTTTCACCCCTAAAAAGCTCTTTATTTTACCTTTTAGTCTTAAATAATCCTGTAGTATTCATCCATTGTTGAAATATCCAAATAAATGAAAATAATATGAAAGGCTCAGGATTAGCTTAATGTAGTATTTTTCTAATGTCTACATTCAGCTATAGGACTGGAATGTTTTCAAACTGAGCCTATTTTTCTCTTGTGGTTGTCCTGTGATTTTTTCCTGTGATTGTCCTGTGATTTTGTCCTGTGTCTGTCCTGCTTCTTTCTGTTCACTATTATCTTAACAGAAGGCTCCTAGAGTCCTGGCTTAGTCTTGCTTTAGTCTTGACTCAGGACTGGTAAAGGTCAGTCCTCTTATTTAGTCCTGGTTCAGTTCTGGTGCAGTCCTTTTTCAAACCAGCTCACAGATTACTAAACATGTGTGATTTTAATATCTCTGTAGTTTTCAAAGTAACCATGATGAACACGTGCTGTAAACTCCGCACTAATAGATGCTATTCCTCCGCGCGCACACCAATCATTTAGCGTCACTCTCGGTTTGCAGACTTTAGCCGTTTCTCCGTGTTCATGAGGGTTTTTTTAAAAAAGAGTTTAAAAACTCAGACGGAGCTTGGACTCGTCTCTGTCTCTCTCTGTACAGCAGAAATAGGATCAGTTAACGTGGAGTGAGTTCACAATGAAGTTACCGGTGAGTCTATTGATGCTAAAAGCTCTGTATTAGCACAATAACAGAGCTAACTGAGCTAACTGTGCTGTGTAGTGCACTAAGAACTAATGCACAGCTGTATGTCCTACCTCACAGTGCAGGTTTAATCCATTCTATTGATGAGCCCTGACCTATTTGAAGTCCTGTGCTCGTGTTGTGGTAGCGCTGTTTTGTTCTTGTGTTGTTGTAGTGCCGTTTTCTTCTTGTGTTGTTGTAATGCTGTTTTGTTATTGTGTTGTTGTAATGCTGTTTTGTTCTTGTGTTGTTGTAGTGCTGTTTTGTTCTTGTGTTGTTGTAATGCTGTGTTATACTTGTGTTGTTGTAATGCTGTGTTATACTTGTGTTGTAGTGCCATTTTGTTCTTGTGTTGTTGTAGTGCCATTTTGTTCTTGTGTTGTTGTAGTGCTGTGTTGTTCTTGTGTTGTTGTAATGCTGTTTTGTTCTTGTGTTGTTGTAGTGCTGTCATGTTGTAATACTTTTTTGTTCTTGTGTTGTAGTGCTGTTTTTTTGCTCGTGTTGTGCTGTTTTGTTCTTGTGTTGTTGTAGCGCTGTTTTGTTCTTGTGTTGTTGTAGCTCTGTTTTGTTCTTGTGTTGTTGTAGTGCGGTTTTGTTCTTGTGTTGTTGTAATGCTGTGTTATACTTGTGTTGTTGCAGTGCCGTTTTGTTCTTGTGTTGTTGTAATGCTGTTTTGTTCTTGTGTTGTTCTAGTGTTGTGTTGTTCTTGTCATGTTGTAATACTGTTTTGTTCTTGTGTTGTTGTAATGCTGTTTTGTTCTTGTGTTGTTCTAGTGTTGTGTTGTTCTTGTCATGTTGTAGTGCCGTTTTGTTCTTGTGTTGTTGTAGTGCCGTTTTGTTCTTGTGTTGTTGTAGTGCCGTTTTGTTCTTGTGTTGTTCTAGTGCTGTTTTGTTCTTGTGTTGTTGTAGCGCTGTTTTGTTCTTGTGTTGTTGTAGTGCCATTTTGTTCTTGTGTTGTTGTAATGCTGTTTTGTACTTGTGTTGTTCTTGTGTTGTTCTATTGCTGTTTTGTTCTTGTGTTGTTGTAGTGCTGTTTTGTTCTTGTGTTGTTGTAATACTGTTTTGTTCTTATCATGTTGTAATACTGTTTTGTTCTTATCATGTTGTAATACTGTTTTGTTCTTGTCATGTTGTAATACTGTTTTGTTCTTGTGTTGTTGTAGCGCTGTGTTATACTTATGTTGTTGTAGTGCTGTGTTATACTTATGTTGTTGTAGTGCTGTGTTATACTTATGTTGTTGTAATGCTGTTTTGTAGCAGGGGCGAGGAGTGAGGAGCAGACACCACATGAAGATCAGGACTCCACAGGTAAATCTCATGTCACTGCAAATAACCTCTTACAAGTTAGTTCAGCATTTAAAGGACATGTATGTAACATTTACATTTTAAATGTCATAAACTTGACTTAGCTGTGTCCCCAGATATGAGGTAAACGCGTTCAAATCAAAGATCACTTTTACTGAAAACAACTGTAATGCTGATTTATTCTTAATTACAAAAACATTGGTGTCCCATTCATTATAATTTTGTGTTCTCAAGAGAACCATCCAATCAGAAGCAGAGTGAGTCTCACATGAGTCTCCCAATGCTGAGACCATAGACTATATAAAAAAAATGGACTGAGGGAGTATAACATCAACCATAGGTTTTGGCTCCAGACAAAATAAGTAAATCGAAGCCAGCAGCGGATAGTGGATAATCTGAAGCTGAGACTCATATTTGGACAGTGAGTATCTTAGGAACCAAAGAACCAGTCATGAGCGGGGGTGCTGAAGGTAACTGCCCTTCTTGCCACAGTGTAGTCGAGAGTGGGTTAATATGAAAATTTAAGACCAAAATGATGAGCTTGACAACAGCAGTTACAGAGGGAGAGGCAATGTTTCTTCAATAGAAAGTGAATTGGTACCAGAGTCGATGAAGCTGACTCATGCCCATTCTCACTTCCTATTTGGAAAGTGACAGCTAGCGGGTTAGCGATGTTTGTTAGTATGTGCAGCCTCTGCAGCTCTGTGAGTGAATTCTGGAGATTCTGAGCTTTCACATGAGGCCTGTCCATTTACTGAGAATGAGAAAAACTTATATGTGTTTGTAACCCCTTCCATGTAGGGCTACCCTTACCTAGTCAGTGTTTGACCCTGATTGGCTCACTCCCAATTGGTTGGTGAATAAATGACTGGAGCAGCTCTGTACCTGTCTGCTCCTCCGCCCCTCCCACTCCGCTCTCACTGTGTCTGTGCAACTGGCGTTTGGACTGGATGACAACTACTCGGCTTTAAACATTACTTTCCACATTCTTCTCACACACGACTCAATGGTGAGTTTTGCCAAAACGTTTTCGATCTTAAATAATCATTGAAATCCCCCAAATTCAAAGCCAGTGCCGAGTTTGGCGTAAATCAAGTCGCGGTTTGTTTCCGCATATCCGCGTGTTGAATTCCGCTAAGAATGCGAGTATTTTTGTGTTTGTTTTGAATTACGGCAATCATTAACTAAAATTTATGAATGAAACATCATGTTCTAATTAACTTTGATGTGTTAACTTTAATTCGGCAGCACTGCTATGTTGTTTTGATACATTCTGTTAATGTAATTGATATATATTGTCTAATTGCTCACTGCTGGCGGTATTGTCGGTGTAATGTGTAGTCTTGATTGTTGCGCAACTGTTTTATTATGAATGTTAAAATGTTACGGTAACTGAACTGAGATCCTGTTTTGACCTTGTTTTTAGGTCAGGTTTTTTTTTTCATGGGACCAAACAGATTCTCTACTGATGGCGAGCTGGTAGGACTAATATATTTTGTTTTGCTCCGCGAACTGTGGATTACGGATTTGCGTGATTACAAACTGAACCTGAACTGAATCCTAAAAAAAAAAGGGAATAAACTGAACTCTTACACAAAGTCACACAACTTAAAAAAAAAAACTGAACTGAACTCTCACACAAAGTCAAAATCTTTGACAAAGAACTGCCTTCTTTTTTTGTTGTTGTTTAAAAACGTTACTTTTGTTCATTGTAATTTGATTAAATGGTATGCCACTTTGTTTTGACTTTCACCAAATATATTTTACTTTATTCCAATCTGTTCTGTGTGTGTCATTCATGCACAAGCTCCCTGAGCAGCCTGTTCTTCTGTCGTCTTAATGCGTTAATTGCCATAAACAATAGCCCAACCAACTAAATATTCTATAGTGGTTACATTTGGCGAGCCAGCCAGGAGCTTGTGGTTATGAATGATATGGTTTTGTGAATTAACATTTATGTGAATCTTGGGTATATTATTTGAACTGCTTAAATCATGAATTTATCTGAAATGAATGCTGCAAAGTGCATTATGGTTTCTGGTGTCACTCATACTGTGAAAGATGATGAATTAATCAGTTTTCTAAAACAATATGGGTCCATTGAAAAGAGTTCCTATGTTAATGATGTATCAAGCCCATACTTTAAAAACCTGATCATTGAATTTTCTGACTCTGCTGCTTTAACTACTCTCGAACCAATATTGCCATATAATTACAGCCTAAAAGAAGAACCAGACATTTCATTCCGTATACAAACCTTTCCTGTAGAATGCACAGATACAGTGGGAGGGGCAGCGACAACCTCCCCTGACTACCTGGATGAGCTGAGATACTTGGCTCGAAGAAGTGGACAGAATTTTGAACTTGTACTGAAAGATGTCATGACTCAAATCAGTCAGCACTTGGACACAATTGAAATGAACCCGGATATGGGAAATGATGAGGATACTGAAGAGGAGGGAGATGATCAATTTGTGGATCTGTTTGCTCCCTTGCCTGGCCAGCAGGGGGCAGCAATCCAAAATCCTACATCTGACCAGCAGGGGTCAGTACCTGCAGCACAACAAATCTCACTCTCCAGTACACAACTGAACCCCCCAGAAGTCCAAAAAGTGGTGGTGGAGCATATTGTCAAGACAGGGGAAATGTCAGCTCACTCGTTACCTTCTGTGAGACTTCGCACATTCTCTGGAAAAACACCCAAATCTGCAAATGAAAGTGAATATGAAGCATGGAGAGCACAAATTGAATCATTAATGGCAGATCCTGCTTTGTCCCCTCTGCACGTGACACGAAGAATAGTGGAAAGTTTGTTGTCTCCAGCGGCAGATGTGGTCAGAGCATTGGGACCAAACACTTTGCCTACAATCTATTTGAAAGTGTTGGATTCTGCCTATGCCACTGTACAGGATGGAGAAGAGTTATTTGCTCAATTTTTGAATACTCTACAAGACCCCGGAGAGAAGCCCTCTGCTTACCTGCAGCGCCTGTCACTTACCTTGAACACAGTGGTGAAGCGTGGAGGGGTTTCTGCTCAAGATGTGGACAAACATTTATTAAAACAGTTTTGCCGTGGATGTTGGGACAATGCCATGATTACCAAATTACAGCTGGAACAAAGAAAAGCGAAACCTCCTGTATTCTCTGAGCTGTTGTTAATGTTGAGGACAGAAGAAGATCGGCAGCAGGCGAAAGAAACCCTCATGAAGAAACACTTGGGCTCATCCAAGCAGCAACGAGTGCAGCTGCACACTCAAAGCACGTGTTCTTGTGGCCACACCGATGCTGAAAGCGCTACTATTGCTGAGCTGAAACAACAAATGAGAAAACTTCAGCAACAGATGTCTACCCTGCTCTCACAACAAAGTAAAGGCTCTGTTGGAAAAAAATGTCAGCCACAAGGTGGAGCCAAGGGTCAACCCTCATGGCCCAAACCAGGGTTCTGCTTTAAATGTGGAGAGGATGGGCATATTGCCCCTAACTGTACCAACTCAGCCAATCCAACTCTGGTTCAACAAAAGAAAAAGATGTTGCAGCAAAGACGGGAGGCATGGGCCAAGAATAAGAACACCGGTCAGTTAAACTAGAAGCAGTCTCTGAGGAGGGACGAGCCGAGACTGCTGCCATCCAATGTCCCAAAATCCAAGGTCATCAACTACCGAAAGGACTTGTTGGTACCAAGTGTACAGGTCAGATTGTTATAGATGGAGTCACTGTAAATTGTCTGCTGGATACAGGATCGCAGGTTACCACAGTTTCACAATCTTTCCACTCTGTCCATCTGTCTGACCAGAAGATCCAACCATTGAACAATCTGCTGGAAGTCGAGGGAGCAAATGGCCAGGCTGTGCCCTACCTGGGTTATATAGAACTCAACATCACCTTCCCTTCTGAGTTCCTGGGTGCTCCTGTTGAGGTGGCTACGCTTGCCCTGGTGGTACCAGATTTGAGGACCTCTACACCATCCATCCTCATTGGAACTAATGCGCTGGACCAAGCATATCAACAGTTCAGTGAGCTTGGTGTTGAGTTCAAGCCTGTTCAGCATGGTTATCAGATGGCCCTGACGGTGCTAGAGCGACGCCATAAATTGGCTCAAGACCGCTTTCATGGAGTTGTCAAGCTGAATACTGCTGAACCTCAAACAATTCCGGCAGGGCAGACTGTTGTTTTGGAAGGCATAACCATTGCCTGCTGTTTGCAGGGAGAGAAGTCGGTGATGGTTGAGCACCCAACCTCATTTGCACTGCCTGGGGGTCTGATGGTCAAGTCTTGTCTGGTCGACATCAACAGCCATCTGCCATGTGTGGTCCCTGTGCTTATCCACAATGAATCAAAGCACAATGTCACTTTATGCCCCAGAGTTGCCATTGCTGAAGTAAGTGCCTTCCAGTCTGTGTCTTGTACTCACCAGTTTACCCAGGACACTTCTGAAACGATGCCATCTGATGAAGCCAGGCCAAGATATGAATACAACTTTGGCAATACATCCCTGTCCCCTGAATGGAAAGACAGAATTATCAAGAACTTGAACAGCATTCCAGAGGTTTTTGCTCAGCATGATGTGGATTTTGGCAGAACGGGCAAGGTAAAGCACCAAATCAAACTTGCTGACCCAACTCCATTTAAGCAAAGGCCTCGGCCCATCCATCCTCAAGACCTTGATGCAGTTCGCAAACATTTACAAGAACTCCTGGAGTCCGGAGTCATCAGAGAGTCTGAGTCACCATTTGCATCTCCTATTGTGGTGGTCAGGAAGAAAAATGGAACTGTCAGACTGTGCATAGATTATAGGAAACTCAACCTTCAAACAATCAAAGATGCCTATGCCTTACCAAAACTTGAAGATACCTTCACAGCTTTATCGGGATCACGGTGGTTTTCTGTATTGGATTTGAAGTCTGGATACTATCAGATTGAAATGGAGGAAACTGATAAGTGTAAAACGGCTTTCGTGTGCCCTCTTGGATTCTTTGAATTCAATCGCATGCCTCAAGGAGTTACAAATGCACCGAGCACTTTTCAACGGTTGATGGAGAAGTGTGTCGGAGAGATGAATTTGAAGGAAGTGCTGGTCTTCATTGACGATCTCATTGTGTTTGCTCCAACCCTCGAGGAACATGAAAAACGGCTAATGAGAGTGCTGCACAGATTAAAGGAGTTTGGATTGAAACTGTCGGTTGAGAAATGCATGTTCTTCCAGAATTCAGTGCGATATTTGGGTCATGTGGTTTCTCAGAACGGGGTGGAGACTGATCCTGATAAGATTGAGGCCTTAAAGTCATGGCCTATTCCAAACAATCTCAAAGAACTCAGATCATTCCTTGGATTTGCAGGATATTATCGCCGCTTTGTCCAGGGCTATTCTACCATTGTGAAGCCTCTTAACGAACTTACATCTGGCTACCCTCCGCTTCAGAGACGACTGCGGAATTCTTTAAAATCTGCTTTGTATCTGGATCCCAAGCAGCCATTCGGTGCTCGTTGGAATGCGGTTTGTCAACAAGCATTTGATGCCATCAAGGAAAAGCTCACTACGGCGCCGGTGCTTGCTTTTGCTGACCCGCAAAAACCCTATATTCTGCACACTGACGCCAGCTCCATCGGCTTGGGGGCCATTTTGTATCAAGAGCAAGGAGGCCACAACCGAGTTATCGCCTACGCTAGTCGGGGCTTATCAAGATGTGAATCCCGATACCCAGCCCACAAGTTGGAATTTCTAGCATTGAAATGGGCAGTGACCGAAAAATTTCATGACTATCTTTATGGTGCAACATTCACGATAATAACTGATAGCAATCCACTCACTTACCTCCTTACCTCTGCCAAGCTGGATGCCACCAGTTATAGGTGGTTGTCGGCACTATCCACGTACAGCTTCAAGATCCATTACCGAGCAGGCAAAGCAAACACAGACGCAGATGGTCTTTCCCGCAGACCACACAGCGAGCTATCAAATGACTTGATGTCTCAGAAGGAGCGAGAGCGGATCCTGAAGTTTACTCAACAGCATTTGGGTGAACCTACCTTGATTACAATTGACCAGCACACAGTTCAAGCACTTTGTGACCGCCACCTGATCTACAGTTTGCCTGACGTGTACCCTGAAAATGCACTCATTTATTCGTTGTCTACTAATGCCACCAGCCTTCCGGCCAGTTTCACTGCCGACACTCAGTTTACTTCCACTGTTCCGATGTTGAGTCCTGCTGAGATTGCTACCAAGCAGAGAGCTGACCCAGCCATCCGACATGTCATTGTTCAACTGGAAACCGGAGCATCGCCGCCCCCCTCCATAAGGGAAGAATATCCTGAACTGCCACTTCTTCTGCGAGACATAAATCGAATGGAGCTCCAAAATAACATCCTCGTTCGAAGAAGACAGCTCGGGAATCAGACTCAGTACCAACTGGTACTACCTGTCGAGTGTCGTGCTGATGTTCTGAGCAGTTTACATGATGGCATGGGGCATATGGGCATCGACCGCACCTTGGATCTGGTCCGCACACGGTTTTTCTGGCCAAAAATGGCAAATGACATCATTGTAAAAGTGAAGACCTGTGAGCGATGCATCAAGAGGAAAGCTCTGCCTGAGAAAGCTGCCCCGCTGATCAATATCAGAACATCACGTCCATTGGAGTTGCTGTGCATAGACTTTCTGTCATTAGAACCGGGTCTGAGCAAGATAAAGGATATTTTGGTCATGACGGATCACTTTACCAAATATGCAGTTGCCATTCCAACTCCAAATCAAAAAGCAAAGACTGTTGCAAAGACTCTCTGGGACCATTTTTTCGTACACTATGGTATACCTGAAAGGATACACAGCGACCAAGGGCCAGATTTTGAGTCGAGAACCATGAAGGAACTATGTGACATGGCAGGCATCTTGAAAGTCCACACTACACCATACCACCCCTGTGGCAATCCAGTTGAACGTTTCAACAGAACTCTACTTAACATGCTCGGCACACTATCTGCAGAAAACAAATCTCATTGGAAAGACTTTGTTAAGCCACTTGTGCATGCTTATAATTGCACTCGTAACGACACCACTGGATTCTCTCCCTATGAGTTAATGTTTGGTCGTCAACCAAGATTACCCATTGACTTGGCTTTTGGACTTCCTGTGAAGGAGCCAGCTCACACACATTCTGAGTATGTCCAGAAACTACGGGAAAACCTGGAAAAGAGCTATAAACTGGCAACAGAGAATGCTGAAAAGGTCATGTCCCGAAACAAAAGCCGGTTTGACAAACATGTCACCCCTTCACAGTTGGAGGTTGGCGATCGAGTGCTCGTTCGTAATGTCAAGTTGCGAGGAAAACACAAAATTGCAGACAAGTGGGAGTCCGATGTCTATGTGGTTGTAAAACGGGCTGAAGAGCTTCCAGTGTATACAATTAGACCAGAGCACAAAAGCAAACCTTTACGAACTCTTCATCGAGACTTGCTCTTGCCCTGTGGGTATTTATCAGTCGACAGCAAACACAAAGTCAAGCCAGCACCCATAGTAAAACCACCTCAGATTGCGTCCACTGACTCAACTTCTCATGATGATGATTCAGACTTTGTGCCAGATGATTTTGTACCCAGTTATTGGTACAATCCAATTCCTGAACCAGTAAGGTTTACTACCACCGTGGATATCGCTCCAGCAAGCGTGGAGCCTGTTTGTGCTGATTCTCCACAGAAAAGCCCACCTATCCAATCAAATGAACCCCCTCTAAATCCATCTGACTCTACAGACATTGAGGTTGAATCCTTGGCTGAAGATTTGGGGCTTACTCAAAGATCTGATTCAAGCGAAGTTAACTTGGCAACAAACTTACCTGCTCCTATTGTGGATATCCCAGTAACAAATGTTACACCTCATTCAGAACCTGGGGAAGAAGGATTAAATGAATTGGACCACTCACCTTCCGGATCGTCAGACTCAGATTCACCAATTTCATTTGAACAACCAAGTGGCCGTCCCACCAGAACAAGGAAACCCCCGGATCGTCTGCATTACAGCAAATTGGGTACTCCATGGATGAAAAGTCTTCAAGCTATTTTCAATGGTCTGAGCACAGCTTTTAGTTATGAACTGGAAGATGCTGAAGTTACAGTTGGTGCTGCTGCATCTCCATCTGCTGTCTGCAGCCAACCCGGTCAATGTACGAGGACATACATTGAGTCAGGGGGGGACCCTGTAACCCCTTCCATGTAGGGTTACCCTTACCTAGTCAGTGTTTGACCCTGATTGGCTCACTCCCAATTGGTTGGTGAATAAATGACTGGAGCAGCTCTGTACCTGTCTGCTCCTCCGCCCCTCCCACTCCGCTCTCACTGTGTCTGTGCAACTGGCGTTTGGACTGGATGACAACTACTCGGCTTTAAACATTACTTTCCACATTCTTCTCACACACGACTCAATGGTGAGTTTTGCCAAAACGTTTTCGATCTTAAATAATCATTGAAATCCCCCAAATTCAAAGCCAGTGCCGAGTTTGGCGTAAATCAAGTCGCGGTTTGTTTCCGCATATCCGCGTGTTGAATTCCGCTAAGAATGCGAGTATTTTTGTGTTTGTTTTGAATTACGGCAATCATTAACTAAAATTTATGAATGAAACATCATGTTCTAATTAACTTTGATGTGTTAACTTTAATTCGGCAGCACTGCTATGTTGTTTTGATACATTCTGTTAATGTAATTGATATATATTGTCTAATTGCTCACTGCTGGCGGTATTGTCGGTGTAATGTGTAGTCTTGATTGTTGCGCAACTGTTTTATTATGAATGTTAAAATGTTACGGTAACTGAACTGAGATCCTGTTTTGACCTTGTTTTTAGGTCAGGTTTTTTTTTCATGGGACCAAACAGATTCTCTACTGATGGCGAGCTGGTAGGACTAATATATTTTGTTTTGCTCCGCGAACTGTGGATTACGGATTTGCGTGATTACAAACTGAACCTGAACTGAATCCTAAAAAAAAAAGGGAATAAACTGAACTCTTACACAAAGTCACACAACTTAAAAAAAAAACTGAACTGAACTCTCACACAAAGTCAAAATCTTTGACAAAGAACTGCCTTCTTTTTTTGTTGTTGTTTAAAAACGTTACTTTTGTTCATTGTAATTTGATTAAATGGTATGCCACTTTGTTTTGACTTTCACCAAATATATTTTACTTTATTCCAATCTGTTCTGTGTGTGTCATTCATGCACAAGCTCCCTGAGCAGCCTGTTCTTCTGTCGTCTTAATGCGTTAATTGCCATAAACAATAGCCCAACCAACTAAATATTCTATAGTGGTTACATGTTCTCTGTCTGCAGGTTAAGGCACTGGCAACCATGGGTCAGTTGTGACTGTAGTACCTTTTTAATACTGGCTACATACAGTTCCTTTAAGATGTAGGAACTTCACACCATAAATTTATCCCAGGTTAAATTCTTTCAATTGGTTAGTTTAGTTATGGTACAACCATGGTTTTACACTTACACATATATACTCTGCCTGGTTTAGCCCTGCTCTTAGTCTTGCATTGGTGTCGGTTCTTGGTTTATAACCCTAGTATACTCTGGTTTAGTCCTGGTTAAGAACTGCTTTAGTCTTTTCTTAGTTCCTGTCTTTGTCCTGGGTTAACATGGTTATTCCCTGTTTAGTGCTGCATTAGTTCTGGTTTAGTCCTGTTGAAAGTCCTTTACTCTGGGCTTCAGTTCAGTCCCATTTTATCCCTGATCTAGTCCTGTTTTAGTCCTTAGGTAGTCCCGCTTTACTCCTGGTGTAGTCCTGCTTTAGTCCTGTTCAGTCCTAGTTTAATTCTTCTTCAGTCCTGGTTCAGTCCTGGTTCCTGGCTCTTAAGTCCTGTAGCGGTGAGCAGGTTTAAATCATACTGCAGAGCCTTAAGCATGTCCTGTCTAAGCATATAACCCTGAGTTAAAGTCGCCCTCTGGGACATTGTGTCTTCATAAAGATAACATAGATCTTTCAGTTATCGATCAGGAGCAGCATATTGACCTAATATGGTGGGGTGCAGCCTCAGCTTCCTCTGCTGGGACCCATTGCTCGAAATGATCATAACGCCTTCATCATAATTAGAATGTAAGGCAAGTAAAGGAGTTAATCCAGGGTTAGTTTGGGTTTAGACCTGAACTGATGTTCTCCTGTTTTTATTTAGTAATCATTTAATTCTGGTGTATCTGGTTTAGTCCAGGTCCTGGCTGAGTCCTAGTTTGTCCCTGGTTTAGTGCTGGAATATTTTGTGATAAGTCATGCTTAAGGCATACTAAAGGTTTATGGTAGTCCAGATTTAGTTGAGGCTCCATTGCTGTTGATGTGCTCATGCAAAACCACAGACTGTATAAAGAAGTGGACTAAGGGGGTGTGACGTAACCCGTAGCGTTCAGCTCCTGCCAAATGAATCCCGTCGAGGCAGCTGTAGTGGTGAATTTGGAGCAGCACTTGGCAACAGTGTCAATCAAACCTGTTGTTAACACTAACAGGAGCGACCTTGGAGAAAGAAGGAATCTCATTGTTCTGTTATTAGTCTTCATATCTTTATTTATGGACACAATAGAGAAATAAAAACACCAGGATCATGTAGAGCGGGTTAATACGAACATTTTAAGAGCAAAATGATGAGTCTGACAGCAGCAGTTACAGAGACAAGGGCAATGCCTTTTCAATATATAGAGAATTGGACTCACGTCCTATTTGTAATGTAGCAGCTAGCAGGTTAGCTATGTCCATTTATATATACAGTCTTATGTGCAGAACAGTAAATCCTGGTTTAGTCATAATTTAGTCTCAATAAAATAGTCTAGTTCTGGTCTTGGTATAACCCTTGTAAATGGCATTTTAGTTATACTCTCAAAGGCAGTCTAATCCTTATTTAAAAAAAATGTTAAGTCTGGACTTTTAAATAATTTCTCATCCACATGTCATTTAAACACTCTGCTGTGAGGCTAAAAGTTTAGTCTTGGTTCATTTTTAGGTTAGTCTTGGTCTAGTCCTGCTCTTCACTTCAGGGACCCATCATGTAAAATTTGAGCCAGATTACAGCTTTAGTCCTGTTTTAGTCCTGGTTCAGTCTTAAGTCAATCGTGGTTCAGTCCTGGGTTAGTCCTGGTCTAGTCTTAACCTCCCCTGCAGGGACTCATGATGTAGAATGTGTGGCAGATTAATGGCTAACTGTGGCCCTCTTTTTACCAGAATTCCCAGCGGAGCACTTGGACCCTGCAGCCATTGACCTAACTCCACTGGTGAATACTCTGATCAACTCCAGTCAATCAGGTGTGGCGTTCTTCACTCTCCTCTGGTACCTTATGTATCTGTCATCTTCTGCTGCTTGTTTTCATTTGGGCCATTTAAATAATCTGTTTCTATCTTCACTCATAATTCGATTACTATAAATCAATAGTTAAAGGATTCCTTAAGCCTGAATGTTGACCCAGTTACTCTGGGTTAAATATGAATTTAGTCTTGGTTAGATTCATAACAATAAATCTATAGAAACGTGATTTCTTAAAGGTCCTATGTTACACAAAACTGAATCTGGTGAGTTTTAAGCCATGTTACAATATTGTTGCCTCATCAAAAACATAGCTGGAGCTGTGTTTTGCTTCATTCACACATGTTTGAGTAAAGTTGCGTCATTAAGTAGCTTTCAATTTAGCAGCCATTTTATACCTTTTGTTTAGTAGAGATTAGTATTCCTGTACCAAATGACATCACAAGGTGGAATAGTGTTTTCTGTTTGAGAACTTAGCCAAAATTTGCAGAGTTCATGTTAAACATGTGTGAATGAAATAATTCACGGCGCAATTCTGGGTCTGTTTGTGATCAGGAAACAACATTATAACATAGTTCAGAATAGCATGATATCAGCCCTTTAAGCCTGAATCACTTGTTGGTTTGTCAATTAGTTCTGGTTAAATACTGGTTTAGTTGTAGTTTACATATGGTTTAGTTTGACTTTAGTCATATCATGGTCCTGGTCTAGTCCTGGTGTACATTTGGTTTAGTCCTTGCTTAGACCAAGTTTAGTCATTTCATGGTCCTGTTTAGTCCAGAACAACAAATCCATAGAAAAGTGATTTCTTAAGCCTGGATTTTGACCATTACTTTGTCAGCTGCTCCTGTTCTGTACAAAAATAAACAAATGACTCATGGGAAATAAACAAATGACTCATGATAGACCGTATATTGGTTGGCTGATATATAAGGCCCATATTTCCACATTTTAGTGTATGGGCCTTAAATCTCCAAGATTTTGATGGTAAACCGGCACTAACTAGTTTGTATTTCTACAGGCTCGTCTCAGCTCTTCTCTCTGCTCAGTGTCACTTCATACAGCTCCATGGCCCTGCACAAGCTCACACTGCTCGTTTATAACAGTACGACCCTTATACTATGTTTTACTTTAAGTCAGGAATTTAGCCAGGACCCACAAATTTAAGTATAAAGTGTAAGTGGAATAAGTATAATTAAACTGGCACAGTTGCTGTAGTAATTAACAATAAAAAAAGTTTCCATAATCAAAGTTCTCAAAATGGCGCCTATAATAAGGAAAGCATAATATACCTTATTTAAAATTAGTTTTTAATGGCAGCCTTGAGTGAATTCTGTCTTTTTCAATATGTAGCTCTTCAATAAAAACCTGTGGTCCCCACTACTACACCTCACACTGCAGAGACAGGGCTCCCTCTAGTGGCGTAGATTTGGAACTGCATAGGGAATTTTTATTAACTTACTTTAATTTACACCTCATATTAACTTACATTACTACGTAATATATACTATACATAAGCCCAAATTCTACATGTGGGAAAAATGTATAAGTGATATAAGTAAATAAATTATATAATTATTTTAACCAATTCAAATGACTCTAGCAGGGGTTATTCTATTCTAGCTCTTCTATAATTTTTGATTTACTTTGGTGGGACATTACCTGCTGTAAGTATAAATGACAGTTTTGCATCTATCAATCTGCAATTTGAAGCAATCTGTTAAGAAAAGTTGAAAAATATGTTGAAAATTCCAGGAAGGAGAGGTCTACAACATACTGGTAATAATGGCATCACACTAGGGATGATTCCACAGGCAGACATTTTTACTGATACTTTAAACATGACAAAATAAAGGTGTTTGCTTATATTTTCAATTGTCAAGTAACCTTTGGCTCAGTGCACAATATGGCTGCTAGGTTATGAAATTCTCCAGTGTGATGTCATCATTTCCAATCAGGAAGTACATTTTTAAACCCAAAATATGCCAAACTGGGAAAGAAAATAGCTAAATCTTAAATATAACTTTTTGTGCTTTAGTAAAATGAGTAGCCAAACGTATGCACATATGTGTGTTTTTCAGTTTCTAGCATCAAAACCATTGAGAGCGGCATGTTCAGGAGACGCTTCTGTTACTGTGTCACCAACGAGACCAATGACCTCACCGGTACTCTCACATTTTACACTGTAACACCTATAGATTAACCACACAGCTGCTGGTATGTCCTTGAGCAAGGTACTTTATCCACCTGACATTTTCAGCCTGTAGTAGAAGTAGGATGTGCTTTTCTTTCAAACATTGTAATACTCACACTAATGGCACAGAACTAGTTAATTTAAATGTCCCATATGACTCAAAATTGACTCATGTAAGTTTTAAGCCATTTTAGAATGTTATCTCCTCAAAAACACACCTGAAGTTGTGATTTGTTTCACACATATTCGATTAAGACTTTATTATTAGTCTGTCTACATCTCCAAAGCTCAAAATGCTCTGTTTCACCTTGTCATATCATGTAGCGATAGTTTTCAAGTTAACACCTACCTTTTATCTTTAGTTCTGTAGATATTTCAGGGATGAAATCTTCCAAATGATTCTAGTGAAGTTGCCTGGAGCACTTTCTGTATTACCACATGACATTACAAGGCGGAACAGAGTGTTTTCTGTTTGACAGAAGAACTTAGCCTAACTATGCAGGGTTTGTGTGTTAAATGTGTAAATGAAAACATGACGCGAAGTATGTTTTTGATGAGGTAAGAACACTATAACATAGAGCAAATATAGCAATATTGGCCCTTTAAAATGGCTTGCAGTGGTGCAAAGTTATTCTTCTTGTACCTTACTCTCTCAGAAATTGAGTGAAAACTAAGTGTGGTAAGTTACTTTATTTTCAAATGGACACAATTATACATTTTATCAATGAGAAAACTATTGCTGTTTTGCCATTTTCTGATTTGACAAATCTTTAATCTTTGAATTTTTAAGACTTCAAAATATGGACTATGTTTTGCCTCTTCTCTGTAAAGTTAGCATAAAGTAACCAAACTAACTGACACTTAAGCTTCTAGAGGCAAAAGTGAATAATTATGTAATATTCTATGTGTATAATATGATTTCATGTCTATGCTCTTGAACCTGTTTCTCTGCTGCAGACTTTACAGCTATTCTGTTGGACGTGATGGGGAACTCCAGCAGCTACCTCCATGAGCTCTTCAAGTCCTCCTCCATCCTGTCCGGTCAGCACGCACACTGCACACTGCACACTTTGCCATATTTTATATTCAGGTTCTGACCACAGTGTGATTGTAGTTTCACAGAGAAACAACTCTGACTGCATCTACATCTGCGTCATGGCTGGACAGCTGGGTGAGTGGAGTACAGGTCACATCAGGCTGTGGGGACTGTAACAGTCAGAATATGGTGAATATGTTTAGGACAAAAAGACCAGCATGCACAAAAACATCTTCATTTGAATAGTTTGGACTAAATGTATTTACTTAGGATGTCTGTAGTAGTTGATTTGTTTGACAAGTACAAATCCTTAGTCGAGGATCTGGCAAAGTCTTCCATGTGCCCATTGCTCCTCACAGGTGTGAGACATTGAAGGATGTTCCAGTGCAGAGCGCCCCCTGCTGGTACTCTGCTTACCAACCAGTATTTATTTCAGACAAATAAAAAACAACATGAAGGTTTTTCATGACCTGATCCTGTGACCAGTCAAAGCTCTGGTCCACCAGGTTGGGAGCCGCTGTTTTGCTGGATGTTATTATTCTAAAGTATGTTGTGTGATTCCAGGCAGAGATCCCCCAGAGCTGTGGGCCCTGGACTCCATTACACCCCTGTTCAACCAGACCATAGTGGAGGGGCCACATACAGGTGGGGACTGTTACAGAAGCGGCTGCTCAAGTGCACCACACTCCCAAACCTGACCGAGATTAAAATTAAGTTATTATTTTGTTTTAGGCTATATGTATCATATTTTGTTTCAAACTGAACGTGTATCTGCATTTTAATAATGTTAAATGTGTGTCATATTACTTTATTTGATTCATCTGTTTACCCTTTGAGTGCGATAGGTCAGTGTGCACTGAATGGAGTTCAATGGGACAGCCTGAATAAAAAAAAAAATTGACATCAAATCTGGTGCTTCTGCCCATTACTTTACATTACAGCTGTGATGTATGTTTTGGGGGGTCAGGCAGGAGTGCACTCAAGTCTAGTGATTGGGCTTCATAAATGTCAAGCAGATATCCCACCTCACCACCCACTCTCGGCTGGCAGCATTTTACTCGTACTAAAACGAATGGATAACAAAAGAAGTCTGAAGAACCATTTTTAGGGAGAATTCTATGTCTTCTTTTCAATGTTTCAGTTTGTTCTGACTCTGTTTGGGCTGGTTCTGTTTGTGATCGGTGGATCTGGTTGTGCTGTTGTGTAAACATTGTATTTGGCTGTGCATTGTGCTCTTGATTGTAACTAAACAATGCAAGTGCAGGTGACTGATGAAAGACTCATTATAGGAGGATGCTGTTCTCCAGTGTGTCCACTGGTTTAGTCCTTTGCCTCATTAGAGAGACAAATGTGTTCCCCTATTGCAGCCAGATATATTTCACCCATTGTAGCTAAATTTTCTGAGATCTTTTAATATAATCTTGATGATGAGTGGATGGTAGGTCATTGTAATTTATTAATATCTATGACATTTTATTACTTTTCTATCCAGTGGTGCAGTGGTACAGGATGCTTTGGTGGTTGTGACGGGGTTTATGAACTTTTAACCTGCCCAGTGTCTGGAACTCTGTGTCATGCAGCTGAATTGGCCAAAGGCTTGGGGCAATATTTACTAGGGATCCACCAATCTTGCTTTTTCAATTCCAGTACCAATATCAATACCTTGATTTTAAGTATACAATTAGTAGTAGTACAATGTGTTATATAACTATTGTTTATCCTTCAGATAATTACTGACCAGCTTTGTATGAATAAAAGACAAAAACATTAAACATTATGAGAGATTCTAGGCCTAAATCAGCCTGTAAATAGTCTCATTACATTCAATTAGAGGCAAACGAATTTTTCTGTACCAATATTCGATACTGGCATTGGTGCATCCCTAATGTTTGTTTAATCCTGATACCTTACCTCCTGTCTTTGGTCTCTTTCTGTTGCAGTGAGGAACCTGTCTGCTGCCCACCCCCCAGTCCCAGTCGGTGAGATGTCTTCTGTATTCTCATCATGGTGCTGTAGTAGTGTACAAGTTAACACAGAGCAGTTTGTGTTTGTGACCAGGAGAGTGGACTTCAGGATCACTCAACCGCAGCCTCATGTCTCCCCCTGTGAGCAGAGTGCACTCCACTGCCCACGGTCAGTACACCTCACTGCAGCTCATTGGACCTCACATATTCCACTTTACATAGCACACCTAACATGTCACGGCTTAACATGACTTTTATCTGCAGATTACTGATACTTGAGTCCTTTACTAGTCCTGTCTACTCCAGATTTGACAAACGCACATAGTCCACTTCATATTGCCCAGACCACATAGTCTATCTCCTATACGTAATCAATCTCTCTCAGGCATTTCACTATTAAAATCAAGTTGCCGGGAGCAGAGGGACACCGTTTCTTGCTGACGGAGCTGTTGTCGTCCATGCCATCACCAGTGTCTTTTGTCCTACAGTGTCTCCCTCCTCTCAGGCTCAGGAGTCTGAAGACCATCGAGCACCCCTCCCTCCCATCCCAACCACATCACCAAAGCACTCTGTTACTACGGCAGGGTATCCGAGTACTACTGTCCACCACCAACTGTCCATATCAGAAGAGTCCAAGCCCATTCCCATGACTACACTGCCCCTTCCTGTTTCATCTCCAACCAGAGTGTCCACACCTCTTCTGTCTCCAATTCAAGTGTCTGTTTCTGTACGTTTTCCCACTCCAGTGTCCCCCAAACTGTCCACACTAACCCAGAGCCCTGTGTCCATAAGCACCACCCCTCAATCTAGTGTCCTGACCAGAGACAACACAGCAGTCACTTCTGCCCAGACGCTTTGGACCACACAGAGCCCACCAGTACGGGGCACCACAATGGACCAGTCACTTGCCACCATCCTACAGCCTGTGAGCACCCATCCACAAAGGACTACAGTGGACCCCAGAAGAACTACAACTCCCCCAAGGCTCATCACTACAGAACAGCCAGGTACTACTGCAATCACCACAACACATGGTACACAAAGGATTTTTAATTAAAAAAACAAAAACAAACACATTTGATCAAAGCCAATAAGTTTAACCTGAGTTGGAGACAGGTCAAAATTTTATGGTGGAATTTGCTGTTCAACTGTCAGATTGCAGATTTGTTGACCTGGTCTGTGGTTAATATCTCTGTAATTACTGGGCCTATCCACACAAAAGTCAAATATTTTTTCTCCAGCAGCTTCAAAAAGTGCTGCCATTATTCTTTCCCAAACTTAAAAGGGCTTAAAGCCAAGCAAACAAAATATGATAAGGTCTAACATAAGGTTATGTTCAAAAGCAGTTCAAAAGGCATTCGACCGTGTCCCCCGCGAGGGACACGGTCGAATGCCTTCTTCAGATCCACAAAACACATGTGGACTGGTTGGGCAAACTCCCATGAACCCTCGAGGACCCGATGGAGAGTATAGAGCTGGTCCAGTGTTCCACGACCGGGACGAAAACCACACTGCTCCTCCTGAATCCGAGGTTCGACTATCGGTCGGATTCTCCTCTCCAGTACCCTGGAATAGACCTTACCGGGAAGGCTGAGGAGTGTGATTCCCCTATAATTGGAACACACCCTCCGGTCCCCCTTCTTATACAGAGGGACCACCACCCCGGTCTGCCAGTCCAGTGGTACTGTCCCCGACCGCCACGCGATGTTGCAGAGACGTATCAGCCAAGACAGCCCCACAACATCCAGAGACTTGAGGTACTCAGGACGGATCTCGTCCACCCCTGGAGCCTTGCCACCAAGGAGCTTGCCAACCACCTCAGTGACTTCAGCCAGGGTGATGGACGAGTCCGCCTCCGGGTCCCCAGTTTCTGCTTCCTCCTCGGAAGACGTGACAGTGGGATTGAGGAGATCCTCAAAGTATTCCTTCCACCGCCCGACAACATCCCAAGTCGAGGTCAGCAGCTCTCCACCCGCACTGTAAAAGTGTTGGTGAATAACTGCTTCCCCCTCCTGAGGCGTCGGACGGTTTGCCAGAATCTCTTTGAGGCCGTCCGATAGTCCTCCTCCATGGCCTCCCCGAACTCCTCCCAACCCCGAGTTTTTGCCTCTGTGACTGCCCGAGTCACGGCGCGCTTGGCCCGCCGGTACTCATCAGCTGCCTCAGGAGTCCCACGAGCCAACAAGGTTCGATAGGACTCCTTCTTCAGCTTGACGACATCCCTTACTTCTGGTGTCCATCACCGGGTTCGGGGATTGCCGCCGCGACAAGCACCGCAGACCTTACAACCACAACTATGAGCAGCCGCATCGACAATAGAGGTGGAGAACATGGCCCACTCAGAGTCCATGTCCCCAGCCTCCCCCGGGATCAGGGAGAAGTTCTCCCGGAGGTGTGAGTTGAAGACCCCTCTGACAGAGGGGTCCGCCAGACGTTCCCAGCAGACCCTCACGATGCGCTTGGGCCTGCCAGGTCTGTCCGGCTTCCTCCTCCGCCAGCGGATCCAACTCACCACCAGGTGGTGATCAGTTGACAGCTCACCATGGGCCATCTGCGTTTATTTCCTCTGAAAGCTTTTGTCGTCTTTTTTCATCTGCTGCCTTCAACGTTGCACCATCTATTCCTTTATGCCAAACTTACAGTGGCTCTATTTCCTTCTACTGTATTCTATTGTATTGTTTTATAATCTCCCATAAAGCTCTTAAAATGATTAGGATCTACTAGTTCTCTTTACAGACACTGGGTGGCAGCAGACACCAGCTCTTGGCTCCTCTGATCTGCCTAGCAACAAACTGATACAATCTGCCTCATTCACAAAGAAGAAGTGTGGAGGAGGAGAGGGGGAGGAGAACAGGAAGAAAAGAGGAGAGGAAGGAACTAAAGGAAGGATGGAAGGGAGGAAGAGAAGTTGGAAGGAATAAACCAGGGGGAGGGGAAGAGGCAGGGAGCGAGTGTGGAATAGAGGGAGAGAGAAAGACAGAGGGCAGGCAGGTGAGAAGTAGGGGGAGAGAGAGAGGGTGAGAGAAAGAATGAGAGTGGGCAGGAGAGAGGGATGGAGAGGGAGAGAGAAAATGTTGTGGGTAGGAGAGAGAGAGGAAGAAAGGAAGGAAAACAGGAAGGAACAAACCTGTGGGGGAGGTGAGATGAAGACTGGAGAATTCATTCATTAAAATAAATTGAACAGCAGACACACAGCAGGGAGGCCATCTGTACACTTCCTCTAGATTCTGAATGGGCGCTCGTGCCAAATACTGGTTTAACTGTACTACTGAGACACTATAGACTTAAAGAGGGGGTATTATGCAAACTCTTTTTTTTAGCTTTCTACCATTTCTAACGCTATTCTGTCACCAAAAACATGCCCAAAGAGGTTTTAGATGTCATCCATTCATGTTTGAGCATTTTAGCATCTCTCCCGGGCCCTGTTCCTGGCCCTCCTAACGGTAAGCTGTACAATTCTGTGCAATTCTTAGCCCACAAGCCTACGTCATCCATGCTCCCACATGACAATTCTCCATAAATATACAAGAATGTGATACAAAAGTATACACAGCAACTTGACAAACCTGGTGTGATGTAAAGTCATTTCAGTAGTGGTTCATGTTGTCATTCGTTCGATTAGCTGTTAAACCAATTAGAATGCAGACAGGGACTTGTATAAAGCCTCAGATTGGTTGCCAGATGGTACATCTAAAACCAGTTTGAAATTAAGCCAAAGTTATCCTGTCTGATCTGAATGGTCACTACCTAAACCCCAGCACTAGTGCAGCCTCTGCAGCTCAGTGAGTGAAGTCTGGAGGTTCTGATCTTTCACATGAGGTCCATAAACGGAGAATGAGAAAAACTTGTGTGTCCTCTTTTGGTACCATAACATTTGTAGCATTTTCTCATGTTTTCCTTGTCTTCACTTGTATAAATGGGTGAATGCATTCGTATAAACAGGTCACCTGAGGAGAGTCACACAGGAGGGTAATTACAGGTGAACTCTCTTGTAGCTGTAAGGGCCCTGCGTGTGTGCTGCTCTTATGTGATTTATAAAGCACATGTAAACCACTTTTCAGAGCTTTTAGCCATGTCATAGTTGTTTCCCCTCACCATTTAGCTGAAGTTATATTTGTAGTGATTTGTGTATGTTTGAGCAACCTTTAATTTCCATTTTGCTGATCAACCCCTTTTTTCTACAATAATGGTACATGCCCACTGTGTGCACTTATTTTGCTCTTCAATTTTACTTTCGTAGTTGGTGACACTTGTAGGATCCACTACTCACTAGTGTGATGTGCAGCTATCCAACGGAGGCGCCTCAGCAGCACGGCTCTTTGTTGTTATGATGTTTACGCCAACACACATTGGGCACAGCAGTTTCTTTTATTAAGTAGTCTCAGATGAGTATTGCAATTTAAAGGTCCTGTATTAATAATTGACTCTTGTGAGCATTAAGCCATATTATAATGCTCCTGCCTCATCAAAAACATAGCTGGAGTTGTGTTTTGTTTCATTCACACAGGTTTGAGTAATCCTGCATTATTAGTCTGTCTACACCCCCAAAGCTGAAAATACTGTTCCACCTTGTGATGTCATGAAGTGAAGTTTTCAAGTTAGAATCCTTTTACCTGTATTTCAGTACAGTTTGGATGAAATTATTCAAGTAATTGTAGTGAAGGTGTATGGAGTTTAAAAACACAGTGGAGCACTTTCTGTATTAACACATGACATCACTAAGTAGAACAGAGTGTTTTCTGTTTGAGAGAAGAACTCAGCCTAAATATGCAGGTTTTTGCATATTGAACATGTGTGAATGAAACAAAACATAACTCCAGGTATGTTTGTGATGAGGAAGCAACATTACACCATAGATCACTTTGAACTGACACAGGGTCCACACCGGAATAGACTAATAAAAAAATAAACCAGACTATTATTGGACAACAAGCGTAGTTGGAGTACTCTAAGTGTAGTGGCGTATTCTTATCTTGAAATAATTCAAATTTAGCCCTGCTTCGTAGTGCACAAATTTCAGTTTTTGCATCCTGTTCTGGCAGACATGATTGGCTGCGGGTGCTGGTAACAAGTGTCATAGGAGCCGTCACCCTAAATGAGACACTTATGTGAGGCAATGTTTTTTGTAATTAAGAATAAACATTCCAATCACATCTGTAAACACATTTACCTCGTATGGAGGCACTGAAAGGTCATGTTTATACAATATTAAAGAGGGAGTATTATTGATTTTTTGGAGCTTTCTGCTATATTATAATGTTGTTCTCTCATCAAAAACATTTCTGAAGAGGATTTAGATGTCATCCATGCATGTTTGAATGTTTTTGAATGATCTCTCCTGGACCTTATTCTAACCCTACTTAGGGTTAGCTGCAAGATTCTGTACAATGCTCAGTCCACAAGCTTACATTACAATACTCCCACAACAATACTCCATAAATACACTAAAACATGAGACAAAACCGTACACAACAACTTGACAAACCTGATAATTTCATTAGCGGGCACGCTGATTGTGTTATGATAGTGCTCTGAAGGAAGAGTGACTTTGAGCGGAGAGCAAAGTGAGGGTGGCGTCAAAAACAAAGGTGAAACTTAACTAAAATATGTTAACAGGTTATTTTCGGCAAACATAGTATTTTCAAAACAACAAAGTAGCATGATGATCTAAATATGTTATGTGGTAGCAGTTAGTACCCCATAGAAGTAAAATACCCCTTCTTTAAATAAATATATTTGCGAGCTCTTCTTAGTGAATTCAGTTAAAAATCTTAGTGTAGTGAACTTTATAGAGACACACTAACCAAACAGCTTCTTCATAACTTGTTTCATACTTGTTTTTGATGGTTCTTCTGGTGTGTTGAGAGGTTGCCCCTGGAGAAGATCAGAGCTGGAGGTCTCCACAATGAAGCTCAGCGTCCACAAACTGCAGCCCTGTGTGTTTGAGCTCTGCAAGTTCTACTCACAATGTCTGTGTAGATCCTTCAGAGCCAAGAGACCCAAGAAGAGGTGAGCAACTGGGGGAACAGAGAGCCAAAGGAGCAGGACCAGAGATCAGGGCCAGAGGAGCAGAGCCAGAGGAGCAGAGCCAAAGGAGCAGAGCCAGAGGAGCAGAGCCAGAGGAGCAGGGCCAGAGGAGCAGGGCCAGAGGAGCAGGGCCAGAGGAGCAGGGCCAGAGGAGCAGGGCCAGAGGAGCAGGGCCAGAGGAGCAGGGCCAGAGGAGCAGGGCCAGAGGAGCAGGGCCAGAGGAGCAGAGCCAGAGGAGCAAGGCCAGAGGAGCAGGGCCAGAGGAGCAGGGCCAGAGGAGCAGAGCCAGAGGAGCAAGGCCAGAGGAGCAGAGCCAGAGGAGCAGAGCCAGAGGAGCAGAGCCAGAGGAGCAGAGCCAGAGGAGCAGAGCCAGAGGAGCAGAGCCAGAGGAGCAGGGCCAGAGGAGCAGGGCCAGAGGAGCAGGGCCAGAGGAGCAGAGCCAGAGGAGCAGAGCCAGAGGAGCAGGGCCAGAGGAGCAGAGCCAGAGACAGGAGCAGTGGGGAATAGTTTCTGTCAGTGGGACATTTTGAGTGCATTTGTATTGTAAATGATAAATGTTTGAAATAGAATCTGTGTTACAGATACTGCTTGGACAGTCACCTGTGGTACCAGAAGCACACTGTGGAGGTGTGCAGACGTGTGCGCAGACTCTCCTTCTCCAGGAGTGAGTACACACACAAACACATTACACACAGACACACACACAGGTTGGGTTTCCATTCTCTTTGTGGACATTGCACTGACTTCCATTCATTTCCTGGAGACTGACCTAACCTTAACTATAGTCACTACTTGCCTAACCTTAACCTCAACCTTTACCTTAACCTAAACCTTAACTTATTTTAACAATATCTGAATGATCATACATGGTGTTGATGTTATAATAATGGATTTAGGTCATGGACCTGATTTTTGTCCCCATAATAAAGGCAGGTCCCATGATGTGAGTGTGTGTACAGATTGGTAGACAGAAAAGGAGGATCAGACTGTTTTCTGTTTTAGTTACTTTCTGTTAAACATGTGTGAATGCAACAAAACAGCTCCAAGTACATTCGTGATGAGGAAACAACATTATAACATAGATCAGAAAATAGCATAATATGGGCCTTTAATGAGATTTTAGAGAGTGCAAAACATAATCTTTTTTTAGTAGTATTTATTCATTCCAATGCACAACTGGAGCAGCACGGCCTGTTGTATATTGTGCCTTTTGTTTCCTTTTGTGCAGTGAAAAGGCGAGAAAGGTCCTGAAGCATTTTCTGTACATACACACCCACACACACACTCTGTGGTTTACTGGTGGGACTATTGAACTCACCTGCTCAGGTAACCGTTATCCTTAATTAACCCCTGTGTGGTGTGTCTTTACCTCAGATCTCAAACAAAGATGTCTGTCAAAGATGTGCGACAAACTGTGACCACCGTGACTGAGCCCTCTTCATCAGGTCAGGGAGCTCCAGGTCCCGCCCCCTCTGCTTCCAGGCCACACCCCTCTGTCACCAGGCCATGCCCACTCCACTGTGTCATCACTCAGGCCCCGCCCTCAGCCCCAGAGCAGAGGTTTGGACTCATAGTGACAGTGCCATTTTGGACAATTAGAAACTATTTTATATTGTTAAATGCAAAAACAGAAATCACCATGTTTTTTTGCAGTTCAGTTAGATTTTGTAGAAGAATAAAACCCTTAAATAAAACCACCCACATCATTTCACTGTATATATTTGATAAAATATTGTGTAGGATGTCATGTATCCAGTTAATAATTTATTATCAAACTCAACTATTCAGAATAAAACGCTGTTACACTGTTCCCTAATCATTCAGAAATCAGTTAATCCATACACTCTTTTCTAGAATCCAGTTAAAGAGGGAATATTTTACTTTTACTATGGTCTCTTAACCGCTAACACATAACATATTTAGATCACCATGTTACCTGTGTGAGTGAGTGACATTTGGAACACAATCACCATGCATCCCACTAATGAAAGTACAGCACAACACATCAGGTTTGTCAAGTTTCTGTGTATAGTTTTGTGTCATGCTTTTGTATATTTATGAAGAATTGTTGTTGAGCATTAGTGACGTAGGCTTGTGGGAATTGGACAGAATCTTACAGCTAACCTTAAGGAGGGATGAATAGGGCCCAGGAGAGATCACAAGAGCACCATGCATGGATGACATATAAAACCATATAACATATATGTTATAACATGGTAGAAAGTGCCAAAAATGTTAATTTTGCATACTATCCCTTCTTTAAGAATAATTCGATTTTTTAAAAAGTTTTGTGATAATATTTACATAATAATATTTTTATCCCAGAAATGTAGTTACTTTTTCCATGGAGTGATGGACTGAGAATTCATAACTTTTTTTTTTTTTTTTTTGCTTTTTATCATCATTTTTATCCCTCATCAAAAACATGCCTGAGGAGGTTTTAGATGTCATCCATGCATGTTTGAGTATTTTGGTAATCTCTCTCGGGCCATATTCAAACCCTCCTTACAATTAGCAGTATGATTCAATGCTTAGCTCAGTTCTCCTGCAGGACAATTCTCCATAAATATATAAAAACTGTACACAACAACTTGACAAACCTGATGTGATGTGCAGTAGTTTCATTAGCGGGATGGATGACGATTGTGTTGTGATATCACGCTGAAAGGGGTGTGACTTAGCAGGGAGAGCAAAGGGACAAAGGGAGTGGGGACTCAGAACGTCAAAAAGTGAAAATTGTAAAACATGTTAATATATTTTTGGTGTATATAGCAAGTTCAAAACAATAAATGGTAACATGGTGATCTAAATATGTTATGTGTTAGCAGATCATATCCCACAGAAATACCGTAAAATAGCCCCTTTTTAGAAGTTCCACTCTCATAAAGGGGGTGTTTTAAAGGAACATATGAGTTGGAGAGTGATTTGGAGAGTGGATGGTTAGAGTACAGTGCCCTTGCTGCTATAGTATACTTATATAACAGGTCCACAAATGCTTTTTTCTAAATGAGTTTGAGGCTGGACTGTGACGGCTGCTGTCCAGACTATGACCTCTGCGTCCTTCCTCTGACTTAGCTGTTTGGCTCGGCTACCTATGTCATCAACAATTCCAAAACATTCCATCTAAAATGCTTATATATAAATGCAATATTTGATTAGTCTATACCAAATGGAAATGAGCTGTATCGTATCTGGAGTCTTAACAAATAAATGTGTTGTATTGATAGTAGATTTATTAGATAGTAGGTTTATTTTCATACAAATCATAACTATTGTGTAATTTAGACAGATGTAGTAAAATTATAAACTTGGAACGAAATTTGAAAAATAAGTGCATTAAAAATAATGAAAATGCATAGAAAAAAGACCAAAAAATTGTAAAACTCTTAACTATAATGAGGTTGACTGTGTTTTTGTGAGATGATATTAAACCTGTCATATGCTCGAGTATTTAAATTAGTTCTCAATCATACCTTGGAACATTTATGCATGGTAACATTACATCAAACTGAGGCCAACTGGGAAAAGTCTCTCTTATTTAAAACAATCAAAAGCAGCACCCAACCTAAACCCTACTGTAGGAGAATTAGAGTTTAGCTGTCAGAAATGCACAATTTTAATTCAGGCTGAGGGTTTGAGAGTTAAAGTTGAGCAAGTTTGTCTGCTCCAGTTCCACAACCCAAGGATTTAGCAATTTTAGGACAATATTTGAAGCAAAAAAGTTGAAAGAAACTAATATATCGTAATTTCAGATGGAGTGCAGAGGTCTATGGGAGATTTACTGTTTTGGGAAAAAATATAAAAATGTATGATCCACAAATGTTGAATCTTATCTTTAATTGTTTAGGATCAGCTCCACGTGTCATATTAATATTATGGCTTAAAGTCTTTTGAACCGACAACAATCACACCTTTGGGGTTGAATAATGGCACCATTTTCTGAAGCTATTGTGAAAAAATAGATTCACTTTTATTTATTTATACTGACAGCGAAGACCTTGAACTTTGTACCATGTGGATAGGCTCAGTAATTATTATCCATCCATCCATTTTCTTCCGCTTATCCGGGGCCGGGTTGCGGGGGCAGCAGTCTAAGCAGGGACTCCCAGACTTCCCTCACCCCAGACACGTCCTCCAGCTCCTCCGGTGGGATCCCAAGGCGTTCCCAGGCCAGCTGAGAGACATAGTTCCTCCGGCGTGTCCTGGGTCTTCCCCGGGGCCTCCTCCTGGTGGGACATGCCGAGAACACCTCCCTAGCGAGGCGTCCAGGAGGCATCCTGAGCAGATGCCCGAGCCACCTCAGCTGGCTCCTCTCAACGTGTAGGAGCAGCGGCTCTGCTCCGAGCTCCTCCCGTGTGACTGAGCTCCTCACCCTATCCCTAAGGGTGCGCCCAGCCACCCTGCAGAGGAAACCCATTTTGGCCACTTGTATCTGCGATCTTGTCCTTTTGGTCATTACCCAGAGCTCATGACCATAGGTGAGGGTAGGAACGTAGATTGACCGGTAAATCGGCTCAGCTCCTTCTTCACCACAACGGACCGATACAGCGACCGCGTCACTGCAGACGCTGCACCGATCCACCTGTCAATCTCACACTCCATCCTTCCCTCACTCGTGAACAACTCTGCCTCCACTTTGAGGCAGAGACTCACCACCCGGAGAGGGCAAACCACCTTTTTCTGGCCGAGAACCATGGCCTCGGATTTGGAGGAGCCGATTCTCATCCCAGCCGCTTCACACTCGACTGCAAACCGCCCCAGTGCCAGCTGCAGGTCCTGGTTCGAAGAAGCCATCAACATCGTCCGCAAACAGCAGAGATGAAATCCTGTGGTTCCCGAACCAGACCCCCTCCGGTCCCTGGCTGCGCCTAGAAATTCTGTCCATAAATATAATGAACAGAACCGGTGACAAAGGGCAGCCCTGGCGGAGTCCAACATAATTACTAGTGTTGTCAGTATACTAAAATTTCAAACTCAATGTCAATACTAAGGAATAGACTCGATACCAGTTCTGATACAACAAGGATAATAAAAAAAACACTTTGTCTTTAAAGAATATGTGATTTTCAACCTTAAATCATAATACTTTCTTTTATATTACCATGTGGTCTAATATCTAGTATCGATTAGAATCTGATTTTTGATACTTCTGACAGCCTTAATTACAGAAATATAACTATCAATCAGCCATAAAACAATCAGCCATAAAATTGTATTCTGACCCGTTCTCCAGTTCAGTTTAAACTATAGTTTTGATGTTTGGATTCTGTGATACTATGTGAATGTAAACTACACAAGTCCCACTGCATTCCATCTTAACACATTGTACAAATAGTAAAACATATGGAGAATTGAAGAATGTACATATTATGTCAGCCAGTGTAATCCCAGGCAGTCAACTGTGCCCACTTCCCTCCTCCCCTCCTCCCTTTAACCCGAGCATCAGATAAGTCCTGGTCGGGTCTGGGGTCAAGCATCCCTCCTGACCAGAACAAAGCCCCCCTCTGTCCCGTCAACATGCCTCAAGACAGGGCACTCGCTCAACCTGTGCTCCAGCGTCACCCGATCACCCAGACCCGAGCAGGTGTGTATGTGTGTGTGTGGGGAGAGGGGGGGCAGACAGGTGGGAGGGGCTATGACAGTGAGGGGCAGGTGACCGGTCCGGCTGACCACTGACCAGAGCTGAGTGAGACCCGAAGTTACACTGACCTGCGGCATCATAAGGTAAGGACTTCTCATGTATATAGAGTTTAGTTTGTATTTAATTTGAAATGTTTTAGACCAAAAAATGTACTCAAGTAAGAGTAAAGTTACTTCAAAATAATATTACTCAAGTAGAAGTAGTGGTCCAAGAAATTATTCAAGTAAGAGTAAAAAAAATATTTGGGGAAACTACTACTCCTACTACTAGAGAGTAACAGTCTGGACATAACGTCTGATTTATAATTTTAAGTCAATGTAATTTGAAACACAAAACTTGGAACAAAATCTGGGCTTTTCAAAGGATAGACACAAAAATGAGAGAAACTAAATCATATCTGAAGGAGCGGTGCAAGAAATAAAATGTTCAAATAATTTCTTATTGTCAACATAAACCTTTTGTCAATACTGTTACTTCAATAAAAATATGACTCAAGTAGGAAAAGTATGCTGCTAGAAAAGTGTTCTGAAAGGTTCTTTAAAAAGTTACTACCAAATGTAACTGAGTAAATGTAACTAAATACTACCCACTTCCGGTACCTCTTCATGAGATCTGAAGCAAACAAAATAAACTGTACAGGACTAAATAAGGACTAAATCCAGACTGGTGCAGGTTTAATATACACGCAAAATGGAACCAAATAGACATTAGCTGTACGGGACCCAGAGTATCAATAAATAACTATGGCGTATTGATGGTAGATGTATTAACACAGGACCTAACATTAATAAAATGAGGCTGAACCGGGACTTAGGGTGCGTACACATTTGTCCTCGTTTGGTACTGGTTTGAGCCCAACTAAGTCCAGATGTAGACTTGGTTTGGTCCATTTATAGTCCTGACTTAGTCCTGGTCTAGTCGGATTAGTCTGTTTTAGTCCCAATTTTTATGAGGTCTGTGTACAAGTGTGACTCACTCTTAAACACGCACTGTAACTTTTATGTAGAGAGTCTGCCACTTTCTTGTCTCCATGGAGATGCTATTCCTTTGCCTAGAATGTTCCACAGTATGGCATTAGATGTCTTTATCTCTATGAAGACAAGCAGGTGATGCGACCAGGCCAAGTTACAGGTCAGCCCAGTAATATTTTTAAAGGTACCAGTAAAAACACCTGTAATGGAGGAAATGCAAGAAGTTTGAAATCATAGTGTGGAACATTCTAGACAAGGCAATAACATCACCATGGATAACTCTCAAGAAAAGTTGCTTTGTGCACCTTTAAAGTTTAATTTGATTGATTTAATTTTCAAAGGCGTCCTCAAAATTACAACAAGAAAGACAGATACAGTAGAGCAGGCAGTAGGCTACATAACTTCAATAGAAAACAAAGAAAACAAAATCAACAAAAAATACACACACTCACACTTACAGAAGAAGTAATATATAAAAACAAATACAGAGGTTCAGAATTCAAATATAGTCACAAAAACTAAAATATGGTGTTCAAAAACAATTACAAGGATAAATACTGCACCACAGCATTTTAAACAAATAGACCGAAGTAAAAGAGTGTATCAATGGAAGTTTTATATTTAAATGAATGTTTTCCAGTTTGTTTTTTCTTGTCACATCAAAAAAATATCTGATTTGTGTGGCATAAACAGTAGGAGGACCTGAATGGAATTAAATACTGTTTAAGATATTCAGGATAACTGAGGTTAATGCATTTATAATAACATCAGGAGGACAAAGTCAGGACAGAGTTAGGACAGTTAGTGGTACATCAGACAGTGGTAAAAAACTGTTCTAAAGTTGCACACACACCTGAAAGAGTTTGAAAACCAGGTAATGCAGCTTTAAAATGATTAAACCCAAGACTGAACAAGAACATTCAAGGACTAAACAAGAGGGAAATATGAAAGTTATGACTGTAACTGTGGTTCTGTGAGTCTTGCAGACCTGCAGAGAGCATTGAAAGAGGTAGGGCTGATCCTGTATTCCATTAAAAATAAATGGTCCTGTGTGTGTTTCAGACTTCACACTGTTCTGAAAGTGGTGTTTGTGTGAATGACCGCAGCCTGTGTCACAGAGGCGGCCATGTTTGTGCTGTGGGTCCTGCTCGTTTCCTCAGCTCCACAAGGTACCTCCTGATCCCACTACCACCAACCTCAACAGGACCAGAGTAACTCTTGATCCCACCAAAACAACCACGGACAGGACCAGAGCACCTCCTGATCCGCTCACCACTAAACACAGGGCTAGAGTAGCTCCTGATCCCACCACCACCAACTACAGCAGGGCCAGAGTACCACGTGATCATACTCAAACTTGAGATTATCACACTTTCTTTGTTGCAAACAATATCGTTCAGACTACAGTGTTAGAGACTTTGGTCATTTGGCAAGGACAGATCTATATCACAGTATAAATAGTACGATTACGGTGTCAATACTTGCGTACTACTTCCAGTAATATCATTAATATTCTGTTGTATATATACAGTTGTTGCAATAAGTTGTTGTAATAAAAAATGACTAATAACTTGATTTGATATTCATGTTTTCCTCCTCAGCTCTTGGAACCAGTTCATTACTGTGCTCTGATCCAGAAACTGGAGTCCAAAGTTCTGACAACATCTTAGGTAAGAGAACATGTCTGAGGAAAAATCATACTGTCCACTCTGGCACACACCCATCCTGCAGGAAAGGGTGTTTTTTTAATCTATCACAACCTGCTTTTTACTCTGTATAAAATGTTGGAGTTTAAGTTGAAAATGTGTAAATTGGGTCTCCTCCTGATCCTGGTTCTCCTCCTGATCCTGGTTCTCCTCCTGATCCTGGTTCTCCTCCTGACCCTGGTTCTCCCGTTTTACCCCTGGTTCTCCCCTTTTTCCCCTGGTACTCCTGGTTCTCTTGTGTGTGTTCCAGAGTGTGTGGGGGAACGTTTCACCTGGCTGCACTCTGTCCTGGAGACCTTTCCCTCGGTGCTGCTCTTCAGTCTAAGGCTGCGCTGCTCCACAGGCCTGTGCCTCAGGGACCTGGAGGACTATGGCTGCCAGTGCCGCTTCAGCGGGGGAGCCAGTGAGGGGGGCAGCAAGGGGGCTATGGATGAGCTGGACGCGTGAGTACCTTTACTGCACATGCAAAGGTTAAGAGGAGGTATTATTCGAAATTAATTTTTTGGGAACTTTCTACCTGTAAGGCTGTTCCCTCATCAAAAACATGCCTGAAGACGTTTTAAATCATCCATGCATGTTTGAGTAATCTAATCTCCCCCAGGTACTATTTGAACTCTCATTAAGGTTAGCAGTACGATCCTGTACAAGCTCCGCCCATAAGCCTACGTCAGCCACGCTTCTGCATGCCAATTTTCCATAAATTTACAAAAGTAGGATACCAAACAATACATTACAACTTGACAACCTGTAAGGAGGATTTGAAAACCTGATGGAATGTGCAATAGTTTCATTAGTGGGATGTACACATATTGTGTGCTCTAAAGGGGGAGTGTCAATTTTTGTCAGTTTTGTTTGTATAGCTGTGCAGTGGTATTTCCTGAAGGTCATACACATGTTACTGTATAGTCTCCCTCTCCTCAGGTGCTGTGAGAGCCACAGACTATGTTACGAGAGTGCTGCCCCCTGCAGGCAGGAGGTGCCCCTGCTCCCAGAGAACTTCACCTGTTCAGCCGCAAACCTCAGCTTCAACTGTGGTGAGTAGAGTGCACCTACTCTAGTGATGTGGGGGTAGGTTATGCTTTTACGATAGATAAAAGAACATTAAAATTATTGTAATAAGTAATAAGCAATCAACATGATGGCAATTACAGTAATCCAATGTAGAGCCCAATCTCTGAGGATGCAAAATCAAATCACCATGTTTACCTCTCTTGGGGCTTTAATAATGTATTAATGGGTAATAGGTGTGTCATTCTTTTGCCACCGGTCACTGTTGAAGCTTATTGCTCTAAAATGCTCCAGAATGTCCCTTCAGCCCTCCCCGCCTCAGCACTGACATGTGAGTCTGTGTCCTGTGCTCCCCGTGCAGACTGGGGCTCCTGGTGCCAGCGCAGTCTGTGTGAGTGTGACCAGGCAGCTGTTCTCTGTCTGGGACATCAGCCCTACAACCTGAGCCTCCGAGGGTTCCCCGCGGACTCCTGCTCCATGCACGGACCCACAGGTAATGAGTGAGGGGGGAGGAGGGGTGGGTTGTAGATGACTAAAGGGAGAGTGAGGGAGAGGGTGGATAACTAAAGGGGAGAGTGAGGGGGGGTCTGGAGGACTAAAGAGGAGAATGAGGGGGGAGGAAGGGTTGGGTCTGGAGGTATAAGGAACAGTGTGATTGGTTTAACCAGTATCAACACTTCAAACTCTGCCCCTTCAGCCAGGTGTGTGCAATCAGAGACACCTGGCTTTTTGACCAGAAAGCTGCAAATTTACCTAGTTCACACCAAAATGGCTAAAAATTAATGATTGGTAATTGTCTGAATAAGGCCACGTGGTTCAGTGTTTAAAATTTGAATAAAGTTGCTAAGTAAATGCAATATCAGTAGTTTTGTATGGCAGAATGATTGATGAGATGCTTCATAAATCTAGAATAACTTGTTAAACAGTCATATTTCAGCTCAGCAACAGCACCTATACCAAAGCTGTGACTGGTTCTATTTCAGGTGTGAACTTCACAGAGGCCAACCACACATCAGTGATGACAGGTGAGTCCTTATCACCAGGGGAGGGCAGAGAATCAGAAAATATTTAAAGTGAAATGCACTGATCATTTTGTTATGAATATAAATTCTTAAAAAAATAATAATTTAAATAAAAGTTAAAAAAAACACATAATGATGAAGCAGATATTTTTCCCATATAAAAAGAGTGCCCAGGTGAGACCAGATGCTGGTATGTTGATGACTTTATTCTTCTTTCTCTTCTTAGATGTGTTTGCTCCAGTCAACAGTTCTGAAATGTTCTTCTACAACTCCTCCCTCTCATTCACTGGTAGGTCATCAGGTATTTTTGCTCCTATTTGCATGTTTGTGAACTGTTGATGGTTTTAATACTGTATCAGTCTTATACAGTGCTTTTCCAAATTATTTCCAAATTACCATTTTGCACATACAGGAATTATACTCTGTGGTGGTGACCTACCATCATAGCCACAGCTGCCCCGGGGCAGACTGATAGAAGTGAGGCTTCCAATCTGCACCATTGGCCCCTCCCACCACTAACAACACTCAGATACATCACATTCATACTAGATAATAGATGTGGGTGAAGTGTTTTGGATACAATATACACTATTGGTATCCCTGGGATTCACAACAGTCCCATCCAAGGCCCTTTGGAGTCCTTGGTTCCTTTTGTTGCAGTGTGAATACCTAAGATTAGAACTTTTGGCTTCTGTGAGGCCCTGAACAGGGGGTCTCAGGTGCTGTTGCTAGGTATGTGGTTTTGTCATGGAACTGAGCTTTTAAGGTGGGTGAAAAATATTGTCCATGGGTTTGGCCAGGGAAATTTTCCATGTAAAACCTATCGATTTTAGAAAAATCCTGATGATAGTCCTGATTTTTGGTGTCAAATATTCATATCCAAAGCCATCAGCCATGCAGTGGGGACCCATGGATTTTGGACAGACACTCTTGTGCAGGTTGGGTATCTGAAGTCTGGCAACCCTGGTCTCAATCCCCTATAGTCCCCATAGCCCCTCACTCACGCCTCTGATGAAAAGCACTAGTGTAACAGGTAATGGATGTGTTTGTCAGATATGGATCCTGAGAGATGGAGCACATGGGGAAACCAGAGTGCAGAGGCTGGGACAGAGCTCCTCTCCACACCCAGCCCCACAGGTAACACTAGCACTCTTTGTATAGAATATAGAGGAATACAGTCATAAAACATCACATTGTTGTAAAGTATCATATTTAATTAGTAATTTTGTACATTATTATTTTTGTGGTAAAAGGGTATGCACTGTTATTGACTTGGGCATGTGATGACTGTGTCCAGAGAAGACGCTGGAACAGGAGGAGCAGGAGCAGATGGAGGTGGAGGTGGAGGAGGGGGCAGGAGGAGAGCCAGAAGAGCAGGCCATGCTGTCCAGTCTGCTGCTACATGGTAAGAGTAAACCGAAGAATCAGTTTGAGTTTTGAATGGTGTGAAAATAGTTTATTAAGTAGTTCTTAATTAAGATCTGATGCAGATAATACAGGGTTTATATCATGGGTTAATTCACAAACTCTTGACAGATCAGATTTGAATGGCATATAAAATTGGTAATAATAATTATAATTATTATGATGATCTAATTCTGATGCCTGGCCACTGACCGCCAGGCGATGACTGGACTCTAAATATACATATATATATATAAAAATCTCCTACTCATCCTCCGTGGGTGGGCTCATCCCCTCTTTTTCCACGCTCGGGTCCTCTACCAGAGGCCTGGGAGCTTGAGGGTTCTGCCCAGTATCTTTGCTGTTTCTAGTACTGGACTGAGATGTCTGATGTTTTTCCTGGGATCTGCTGTAGCCACTCCTCCAGTTTGGGGGTCACTGCTCTGAGTGCTCCGATGACCACGGGCACCACTGTTACCTTCACCTTCCAGCTCTTCTTTGAGCCCCTGGCATTTCTCTAGTTTCTCATGTTCCTTTTTCCTGATGTTCCCATCGCTTGGTTCTGTGATGTCTTCCACAATGGCTTTGCTCTGTTCTTTATCCACCACCACAACGTCCGGTTGGTCACCATCACCATTCTGTCAGTCTGTATCTGGAAGTCTCACAGAATCTTGGTTCAATCGTTCTCCACTTCCTTTGGAGGTGTTTCCCGCCTTGACCTCGGGGTTTCTAGTCCGTACTCTGCACAGATGTTTCTGTACACTATGCCCGCCACTTGGTTATGCAGCTTAATGTATGCTTTCCCTGCAGCATCTTACACCCTGTAGTTATGTGCTGGATTGTCTCAGGGGCCTCTTTGCACAGCCTACACCTTGGGTCTTGTCTGGTGTGGTAGATCTGGCCCTCTATCACTCTGGTGCTCAAGACCTGCTCCTGTGCAGCCAGGATGAGTGCTGCTGTCCTGTGTTTCAGTCCAGCTTTCTCAAGCAATTGGTAGAATTTCTTGATATCAGCCGCTTCAGTTATGATCCGGTGGTACATCCCGTGCCGGGGCTTGACCTTCCATGATGGTTCCTCTGGCACCTCTTCCTCTGCGCTCCACTGTTTGAGACATTCGCTGAGCACATCATCTGTTGGGGCCTTGTCCTTGATGCACTTATGGAGCTTGAATGTTTCATCCTGGACTGTGGATCTCACACTCACTAGTCTTCAGCCTCCTTCCTTATGGCTCTCGTACAGTCTCAGGGCGCTGGATTTGGGATGGAACCCTCCATGCATGGTCAGGAGCTTTCAGGTCTTAACATCTGTGGTCTGTATCTCCTACTTTGACCATCTTATGATTCCTGCTGGGTATCGGATCACTGGCAGGGCGTAGCTGTTTATTGCCTGGGTCTTGTTCTTGCCATAGAGCTGACTCCTTAGGACTTTCCTTACTCGTCTGAGGTATTTGGCTGTGGCTGCTTTCCTTGTTTCCTCTTGAAGGTTGCCATTTGCTTGTGGGATACCAAAGTACTTGTAGCTGTCCCCAATGTCTGCTCTTGTTCCTTCTGAGAACCTTCCCTCTCTTTGTCACCATCTGGCTACACTTCTCAAGCCCAAATGACATTCCAATGTCATGCTGTAGATCCTGGTGGTGTGGATCAGTCAGTCGATGTCTCGCTCATTCTTAGTATACAGCTGGATGTCATCCATGTAGAGGAGGTGACTGGTGCTGGCCCCATTCCTGAGTCAGTATCCATAGCCAGTGCTGTTGATGATTTGGCTGAGGGGGTTCAGATCTATGTAGAACAGCAGTGGGGACAGTGCATCTCCTTGGTCTATGCCACATTTGATGGTCACTTGTGCAAGTGGCTTGCCATTGGCCTCAAGGGTGGTTTTTCCACAACCTCATCGAGTTTCCCCTTGAAGGCTCTTAGAGTCCTTTTGATGTTGTACAGCTCCAGGCATTCAGTGATGCATGTGTGTGGCATTGAGTCGTAGGCTTTCTTGTAATCAATCCAGGCAGTGCACAGGTTGGTCTCACGGCTTCTGCAGTCTCGGGCGAATGTCCGGGCTACCAGGAGCTAGTGTTTGGCTCCCATGGTATCCTTATCGATGCCCTTCTGTGTTGTGCTAATGTATTGATCCATGTGCCCACTTATCTGATCTGCGATGATGCCTGACATGAGCTTCAACGTTGTGGAGAGACAGGTTATTGGCCAATAGTTGGATGTACTGTACCTTTTGAGGGATCCTTCTGGATCAGGATCATACCCCCTTTGGTTAGCCATTCAGGGTGAGTACCATCCATTAGCAGCTGGTTCATTTGTGCTGCCAGGCGCTCATGGAGAGCAGTGAGCTTCTTTAGCCAGTAGGCACAGATCATGTCAGGGCCTGGTGCGGTCCAGTTTATCATACCTGAGCCTCTTTCCTGGATGTCTGCCACTGTGATGGTAACTGGATTCTGTTCAGGGAGGTTGCTGTGGTTTTCTCTCAGAGCCACCAGCCACTGTGCATCGCTGTTATGTGATGCCTCCTTCTCCCATATGCCTTTCCAGTACAGTTCGGTTTCCAGCCTTGGTGGGTCTGCTCTGGTGTTATTACCCTGCCTTCTGGTGAAGGTGTATTTCTACACCTGTTGACATAATGTGGTGGGTCCAAGTGTTTTGTGCTCTCAACAAAGATGAAGCCTAAATATATATGCATGATTTAAACAACCTCCTGGAATAGTTTAGTTACATGTTGGTACAATATAAGATGAGAGGATGATTTAAGAGGGAAATGTCAGTGTTGCAACACAGTACAAGACCAAAAAATATAGATATTCTAACTGAATGATAAAAAGTTAGGACTGTTGCCATGACAATTAACAATTCAAAATAAAATATATCTTTTAATTACAGTAGCAATGGGACGTTTAAATCTTAATATAACTATTGTACTTCACAAAGACTATGTAAAAAATTCACAGATTTGAACAGTGTGTTTGATTGTTAAATGTGTCATGTCTTCTACAGCTTCTGTCGGGTCTGCTCCTGATGGACTACAGCCTGAAGTCTTCTTGGCATCTCCAACTACTCTAGAGATGAGCATCTTGCCCACTGTGCTCCAAGAGACTGTTGCTCCCAGGACTACAGCTCCCAGCATGCCCCAGGAGTCTGCAGGAGGTCAGGCTTACATTGACTAATTAATTTCCTGGACACTAGTCCTAACCTTAACCATAGTCACTACTTGCCTAACCTTAATCGACACCCTAACCATAATCTATTTTAACTTTCAAACCATGTTGTTGATCAGGGTCTTGCAGTCAAACAAGGATGTGTTTGTGGACTGCTGGGGCTGAGCATAAGGAACATGCTGGGACCTTTCCTAGCCACAAATTGAAGTTTGAAGGCGAGGGCATTATGTCATAAGTGGCTTTAATGATGAAACTCACCTCCAGCCAGTTGAGAGAAGGGGAGGATCCTGGTCTACAGAACAAGATCAGTGCATAGGAGAGGCACCTAGGGTCCAGTCATCAGTGGCCAGGCATCTGAAACAGTTGCACTCCCAAGAGGGGAGTGGGACAGGGAACAACTTGTGAATGAGCAATGAACAGACTCTAAGTGAAGTGAATAGTGAATGTTGTTGACAGGGCAAGTAGAAGGAAACAGAGCATAGTGCTCAAGTTACCACAGTTCCCCCAGCATAGTCACTCCTAAGGCAGCTTAACTAAAACTGTGGGTTTTATTTCTGCTCCTAACTGGTCTGGAAATAAGCTAATTCAAAGAGGAACATTTTAAGCCTCTTCTTAAATGTAGTGACTGTGGGGGGCTTTTTAACAAGGTCACGGAGCTGAGTCCATAACACAGGAGCTTGGAAAGTGAAAGTTCTCCCTCCTACTGTGCTTTTAGATAATCTAGGAACCACCGGTAGTCCAGCAGTTTGAGAGCGGAGTGCTCTGTTGGGATGATGACCAGTTGAGTTCATAGTTTGTAGGGAATATGGCTAGTAGGGAATTACAGTAACCTAGCCTTGATGTAATTTTCCTCTAATAGGAGCCATCGCTCCTGACCACACACATAAATGTCAGGTTTCTATGCTTTGTGGGGACTTTATATTGACTTGCATTTGTTTCCTGAAGACTGATCCTGATCCACACTTTATAAACTACATCTCTGTTTCCAATGAGGTATTTAGCTATTGAGGTTCCCTCTTCTGTCAGCAACAGGCATGAACAATCAGAAAATAAATGACATCTGTATACTCTGTGAATTCTGTGTTAATAAAGACACTCATTTAACTGGTAATGCTAATGCTAACTAAGACTAATTTTAAATCGTGTTAGCATATTTTCTGTGTATTTTGTCAGGTTTGCCTGCTCTGACCACTGCAGCTGTGACCACGGAGATACCAAAGCAGTCTATGGAGGAGAGAGAGGAAAAGGAGGAGAGAGAGGAGGAAGAGAAAGAGGACAAGTCTGCAGAGAAGAGTAAGGCAAAAGTGAAGAGGAACATAATGGAATTTTAATGGGGAAACTTGGATAAACCACAGAATATCATAAAATGTGAAAACTCAAAGGGGGTTTTGCAAATGATAACTAATCAGATACAACTTGTTTATTTAACAGGCACTTGACTTTTGTGATGAAGCCAAAGTCAAAAGCCCAACTATTTTTTTTTTAGGTTTTATTGGATAAATACCTACAGAAATGTATATTCACTGTATGCACAGTATTATATACTATACCACAAATATTATTGTTCATTCTGTGAAAATACATTGGAGGCTTTAAGAATAGTATTTTTCTTGAACACTGTGTAGGGCTGTCATTTAAGGTTAAGATGTACTGTTTCTATTCTCCTCTTTTTAGTGTCTGCTCCTCAGACAGTGAACACAGCAGCCCCAGCACTAGTGCCAGTATTTCCCACAGTCCCTGAACACAACTCTAGAGAAGAGCCCATAGAACCAGCACAAGGTGAGATACTAACATCTGTCTGGTCAGACTTGAGTTTCAGTCCATATCTAAAGGTCTGATCTAAAGGAGACCAAATTATGTATAATAATGTAATCAGAAAAAAATATGAAGAACTACCAAACCAAGCCTTTGTGACACATGTTTTTCTCAGCTCCCATTGAACATCTCTCTGCAGAGACCACTGTGAGGATGACACCAGCGCCCCCTACAGGTACCTGTCTGACTCAAAGAGTTTATATCCTGGGATGTAACAATAATCAAACCTCACAGTACAATAGGCCTTGTATCACAGTATTCAAATCACGTTGCATTCACTGCCCTTTTGGGAGAGTCTTACAGAATGATACAAATGCTGCCCTTTCCATTTTGAATGCTCTGAAAAGTTCAAATGTGTTGAATTACATTTTTCATGTAGTCTTTACAGAGCAAAGGATCATGGCTCATGTAGTTCAGCTGCTTTTGGCTTCTGTTCAGTGTAATTATAAACAGAAAGGAACATTCTAAATTAATGTAGCAGCTCACACTATAATCCTTTTCATATGGCTCTATCTGATTGCCAATGCCTAATCTTGAGAGATCTCTGAGGCTAAACAGAGAATGTGGTGTGTGTATTAGTTGTGGTTGGACCGTCAATCTACACCATTGGCTGCAGATTGATGCTTCGACAGTCTACCCAAGCTGTAGCTTAGCAAACCGAGTGTTGAATGAATGAATACTGCACTTTAATGCCCAATGCACTATTATTATATGTTACTATATTATTGGTATTGTACATCCCCATAGGAGCTGGCCTGTTCACCAGTGAAGCCACCACCTCCCCTGCCACAGCCCCAGCATTTAGCCCTGCACTGCCCCCTGCTGGCCTGACTCCCTCTGGTCTGACCACAACCACACTCAATCCTCCAGGACTGACCCCTGACCAGAACCCACTTGAGACTGTGAAGCCTACAGAACCTTTGAGGCCCCTAAGTCCAGGTAAGGATCCTGGGAAGCTAACAAGTTCTACCTATTGGTTAGCATGTTACAGTGAGGGTTTCATTGACTGGGCATTGGTTTGAATGATAATAGACCAACAAAAGTACTAAAAATATACATACCTACCATGTACCTAACATGCTGCTTGTCCCTATGTTATAGTTTGCCTGGAATGTTGTATCGCATTGAACTAATGCCAGTTTTCAGATACAGATGTTTTTATTGCAAAAAAATAAAAATAAAGTAAATTTTACCTCAACAGATAAATCTTTGCCACATGTTAAACTTGAAACAGAAGCACCAGTAAAGTTACATAGCGCAACTAAGTAAATTAGCATCTTTGGTTATGCTCAGCTTTGAAATGTTGAAACTTGTTGCAGCTCCAACAACATCGCCATCGCCCCCTGAGCTCCTCACTACACTGTCTGCTCCTGAGGTGGACCTGGAGGAACCCAAAGAGGAACTACCAGAGGAGATACCAGAAGAAGAGGAGAAGAAAGATGAGAAGAAAGAGGAGGAAGCGGAGAAGAAAGAGCAGGAAGAGGAGAAGAAAGATGAGAAGAAAGAGGAGGAAGAGGAGAAGAAAGATGAGAAGAAAGAGGAGGAAGAGGAGAAGAAAGAGGAAGAACAGGAGAAGAAAGAAGAAAAACCTGAGGAACCTAGACATGGAAGAGAAGAAGAGGAGGAGGCTCCATGTTTAGAGGCAGACGGTAAACAAGCCACAGAGACCTGTCCATATTTGTCCATTACCACAAAACACAGAACACATTAGAGAGTCCATCCACCCATTTTCTTCCACTTATCTGGGGCCGGGTTCTGGAGAGAACAGTCTAAACAGGGACTGCCAGGTGTGCTGGGCATGTCCCACCGGGAGGAGGTCCGGGAACGCCATGGGGAAGTGTCTGGGGGGGGGTTGGAAGCTGAGAGACTCAATAATGCTTTAAGCCAATTTGTTCCCATTCAATAATAGATCATAAAATGTGACATGGTTTTAAGTTTACCAGGCAGCAGATATCAGTGAGTCTAATCTGCTCAGTCTGGCACTGCCCTGTATCAAAGAAACTTAAGACATCTAAATTCATTAAGTTGATGACAATAATCCAATTATGATCAGAAATGTAATGACTTTCAATCCCAATAATATCAACCAAAAAATAGCAAAATATCACCTGTTTTGATAATCATCTCTTTTAGCAGCTTCTTTAAACAGACAATAATATACTTGTATTCAAGTCTATCTCCAAAAGAGTTACGTTACTGAAGATGATGTTAAATAAAAGTCTGCTGTGTGTGCTTGTTTTGTCAGAGATGGGAGAGGGGAGGAAGAGGAGTGTGCCATTCTTCGCTTGGTCCCTGCTCCAGTCTGTGGGGCTGACAGACATCCAGCTACAGCCCGATACTACAGGTATTCTCATAGTGTCTGCATACAGTACACACACACACACACATGCACACATACAGCTGTCATAGTGTCTACATACTATAGGCTCAACACTGCATCGCCACATGCCTGTGTAGGTTTACTCCAAATTTACTTAATGTCTTAACCCTAACCCTGCTTTTAACTTGTGTGTGATGAACCTATTTTTGCTTTTAAAAAATGTCCTAAGTATAATTTCCTTCCTTTCTGCATGAACACACATTTATCTGAATATTTCCAGTAGAATATTTTCCAATAGAATATTTTCTAACCATAAACATGTCCGTGGCGTGTTGCAGAGTGCAGTCGCTCCCTCACAGTGTATGGTAAAGATGGCCGCCCCCTGCGGCAGCTGGAGGCGCTGGGGCAGATGCTGCATTGTGCCAGTGGCCGGTGCCCGTACGAGTACGAGATGTATGGCTGCTACTGTGGTCAGGAGGGCAGTGGGCAGCCCCAGGACCAGCTTGACCGGTAAGGACTCACTTGCACTCAGTTGATTTATGTTTCAGTGCTATTATACCCGTGTATTTGCATGTTTGAATCACCATTGTACTTTTTATACATATATTTTGTATCTTATCAAAGGAGATAAAGTTTGTAACACTGATTTCAGTAATGTTGTGTTGTCCTGCATTAGACACTTGAGTAAAATTTCAGTTTTCACCTATCTCCACCCACTGCTTTGAAGTTCTTCATACTTATTTAAAAAAAATACTATGGTCCAATCACATAGGATTAATGAAACCACATTGTTATTTTTCAAAGATAAAAATCTGTTGCCTGCTACAATGAAATGCCACTATGAAGTTCTGCAGTGCTGAACAGGTCAAAGTCAGTGGACCGGTTTCTGTTAAGCCATTTTAGATCATTGCAGTTTGTAAAATGAAATTCTACGTTTCTTTCGTATTCAAAAGTCATGTTTGTTACTGGTACAAAACAAACTAAATTGACTGCATTTATAGCTCACAGCATAAATAGAGCTATACCAACAGCAGTTGAGAATATGAGCATGAAATTCCTTCATGTATTTTAATGAGTTTAATGATAATATTGTGATTTTGTTTGTGTGTGCTGCAGGTGCTGCTTCTTCCACCAGTGCTGTCTAAAGCAGATCAGCTCCATGGGCTGCAGAGCCGACCGCACCCTCAGCGCTCACGTCTCCTGTGAGGGAGGCAAACCCAAGTGTGAGTTTCACTTTAGACTAACCATGTCCTAACACTGTCCAGCTCAAAAACATAGTGGACTGCTTTTGTGTTTAGTTTCACACACACACTTAACGTCATTTACCTTTTCAACTGATTTTAAAAAGAACTTGTTCATACTTTTAAAGATATCTGTTCCATAGCATTCATTGCCAATAATAGTGATGAACAGGTGTTATTGGCTTAATACTTGTAAACTTGTGAGTCTAATGCCAAGTCCAAATACAAGTGCTTTATAAGTTATAAGTTAATAACGTATAATGTAGATTTTAAACCCCCAGAACATTTCACTTCTTTCGAGCCTTGACTGACCTGTCGTATGTCCTCCTCAGGTGTGGGCGTGTCTGTGTGTGATAAACTTCAGTGTGTATGCGACAGAACCACTGCCGTGTGCATGGCCAACGCCCGCTTCAACCACACCCTGACCCCACCCACCTGCACTGGCCCTGCCCCCATGTGTCGTCGCCCTGGTAACAGACCCCAAAACAACGGCTCCAACAGTGCCTCACAGCACCGACCTCAATCCAGCAGGCCACACCCAGGTTCCCCCAGCCGCCCGGGGAGTAGACCTCCGACCCGGCCCAACAACCGGCCCCAAGTCAGGCCCACCAGCAGACCATCCACCACCAGAACCACGCCCAAAACTACCACCAGAACCACCAAGACCTCCACCACCAAGAAGCCGTCGTCCAGCGAAGAGAGCAGTGCCCAGCAGGGAGGAGATAAGGCACAGGGAGAAGCAACTACCCCAATCCCAAGAGAGGAGGCGGTGATGGGAGGAGAAGGAGGAGAGCAGGTGGACAGAGTAGAGGAGGCACCAGGACAAATGCCACAGGAACCTGAGATGACAGGAGCAGAGGGTCCCAAAGAAGGACAAACTGTGGACCCAGCACATCCAGCACATCACGAGAACCCATTACACACACCAAACCCTGCCCGCCCTGTACATCCACCTTATCCGGCCATCCAAACCCACTCTGAAAACCCAGCACAACCAGCACACTCAAGCACCCAATTTCACCCAGCGAACCCATCCCACCCAGCAAGCCCCTCCCGCCCGGTGAACCCATCCCACTCCATAAACCCAATCCATTCAGAAAACCCATCGCACCCAGCTCAACCGTCAAACCCAGCTACCCAATTTCACTCAGTAAACCCATCTCACCCTATTAACCCTATCCACTCAGAAGACCCAGTACTACTAGGACAATCGTCACATCCCGACAACCCATCCCACTCAGAACAACCATCCCACCCAGCAAACCCATCCCACCCAGTACAACCACCCCACCCAGTACAACCACCAGCAGAACCATCAGCGCACCCAGGAGAACCAGTGCCGCCAGAAGAGAAGCCAGGGCTCCAGGACGAATGGACACCATGGATGTTTTATTAAGATAAGGGGGGACCATGAGGAGACCAGGTGGACAGAGTAGAGAATAAGCCAGGGAAAACATGTAAGGAGAACAAAAAACTTAAGGAGCAGAAGATCAAGAACATCACCCAGTAGACCCGTCCCACCCATGCAGATGTGGTACCATCACCAGAACTGTTATCCAGGAGAACACCCAGTCCGAGCCAAACCATCTCACCGACCCAACTATGGCATCTCGTTAACGCATGGCACCTTCCAAACCCATCACACCCAGCTGACCCAATGAGACAAAACTAGGCAGTAGGAAGTGGAGATAACAAGGAGGCCAGTAGTATAGATTGTATATGTAGATGGACAGAGATAACCTACTAGCTACTTCGTTCCAAATAGTAAGTAGTCATGAGTGGGAATTAACTCCAATTCACAATCTATACTGAGAAACTGTCTCCTCTCTTCTGCTGTCAGGCTTCTCATTTTGGTCTTAAAAGGTTTGATTTAACCCACTCTGCATGATCCTGGGGTTTATTGTGCAATTTTATCCTTACATCAAGATATGAACATTAATAACTCCTGGATTTCCAGATATGGGACTTGGCTCCAAATTAGCTGCTATAACTGCGAGCCTCTATTGGCTTCATTTGGCTGGAGCCGAACGCTATGGATGACACCACTCTTAAGTCCACTTCTTTATACAGTCTGCCTGGACCATACCACCGAGTTTGAAAAATATTTATGAAAAAAAAAAATTCCTGGAGCTCATCAAATATAAATATAAATATAAATATAAATATAAATATAAATATAAATATATAAATATAAATATAAATATATATATATATAAATATAAATATAAATATAAATATAAATATATATATAAATATATATATATAAATATAAATATATAAATATATATATATATATATATATATATATATATATATATATATATATATATATATATATATATATATAATAGTCTCATTTAAACTACAATTTTCTATTTATTATTGAGCTAATCATAAATTCTGCTATCATACTACATAACAGTTATCGGTAAATAATACAAGAAAAGTTTATAATGTAGACTTATTACTTGCATGTTATTTAATTTGACTTTATTTTTTATACAATGTGTAAAAATATAACCTCAAACAGCTACTAAACATGATGATTTGACAAACAGCCTACAGGAAGATGGTATAAGCCCTACTCTACTCTAGCCCAGTTTGGAGCATTTCCACCAGCCCTTTTTAACCGGAATCAAGTTATTTTTTAGTACCTGTTTGGCCCAGGTTTTAACCAGGCCAAGCAGGAAGCTACTGTTATACCTGCCACTGTTTGGTGAGAGTGCTGGTAGCAACCACAGTTTCCATAAATATAGCACCAGATTCCACAGAGTAATGGAAACACAACCAGGCCAAGTCGGACCAAGCAGAATAGGGCCAAATACTGCTAGTGGACGGGGCTTTACAGTAGTTGTTGTAGTTGTTTTTTGTTTTGTTTTTTAACCCTTTTTGATATTTATACTGTAATTATTCACTTTATCCTGCCAGCCATGTGTAGCAACTTCACTGTGAAATATTAAAACGTGTTAATTTCAAATGTGGTGTGGTGGCCTATGAATATGAAATGTATTTGTAATTTTGCTGATAATTTGATATACAAGTATGACTCTTTTAAAGAAACAATACATGCATGGTCGTTTTGATTTGCATTTCTTCATTATGGAGCGGCGGTAGTGGTGCCATGGGTTGAGCATTTACCTACTGACTGAGGGGTGACCGGTTCAAATCTTATAAAGTGATCAAGTATTGCTGGTGGGTATTAGTTATAATTATGACATCATCAATAATGGACAACTCAGAGTCTGGTAGATTGCAGCTTGGATTTATTGAAGTCTCTTAAACATTGCACATATGATATTAATCAGAAACACAGAGGCTCCACCCACGAGGAAATTACATCCAATCATAAGCCAGCAACAAACAACTTAATTCACCTTGCTTACGATCATTTTAATATTTTGAATTGTGTGTGACATTTTCATCCGATGGAGCCTCTGTGTTTTAGTGGTTCACTTTGTTTTCAATCTAAATCTGGCACAAAAATAACATTACAGCTCTAGAACATTGAAAGTCATAGCTGGTTATTACTGCATGTGGCTCAAGTACATCTGTTCAAGAAAAGCACATTTGAGTAAAAAACAAACAAAAACAAAAACACACACATAAAAGAGAACACTGACAAACCAAATTCAGCCCCAGATAGAGATATAATTTTAATTTAGTACTGAATCATATTTTAAAATATAAGGTTAGGCATTGCAGAAAGATGAGGGAAGTTAAAATAAAAACTACTATTTGAAACTTTTTTTGTATCCAGATTCCTAAAAAAAGAAGTAATATATCTAGGTTGAAAACAGTATAATTGATTTTAAAATTCTTGGTTTGTTTTATAATTTTAGATTTTAGCCTTTTACAGGGGGAATTTGGATATCTTATTTTTCCAATGAACCTGGAACGTCTTGCCTAAAAAAAAAAAAACATGTAAAAATAAAAAGTGAATATTTTTGTCGGGATGCACCAGTCTGATGATGATATTGGATATCTGCGCCGATCCAGAAAAAGTTGCTGGATCGGATATGTGTTTCCAGATATCTTTTAAGTCGATATCCTGGATGGACATATGAATTAATGTAATAGGACTATTTACAGGTCATAGTCGGCTCAGGCCATATTGTTTGTTGATATTTTTTCTTGCACTTGCATTAAAACTAATCACAGTCTGGGGCTGAATCTGAGAAATTCATAAAAAGTTCGTACACATAACACTTACAACCACAACTGTGAAAACATCCCAAAAATAATTCAAGATTTCATTTACTAAAATATTCTCTCATAGACTCTGCATGAAATGTAAGAAATCAGACAACCACGTCCAGCAGCACAAAATTAAACTAAATGTACAAAATGCAGGAGTATACCTCGTGTGCGCTCGGTTATGCACTTCCTGGATGGGGCGGGGTTAAGACAGGTGCCGCCCCCATTGTCTGCTGCCCGGGATGCACAAATATGGCCACTCACAGCAATCAGCAAACGAAATGCATATGATACTAGAGTTAGGTTATGAATGCTTAGCGTACGACAGGTTTTTATGTTAATTATGACTTTGTGTGGTGGGATAATACTCGTGGTAAATTTTCTTGTTGTAAAATGACAGAAAATACTGCCTTGTTTCTAAAGTTAATGCTAGAATGTTTGGTAGGGAGGGTTTGCTGCGATTAGTGATTCAAAATGATAGTGTATGAAAAAGGTTATTTTTTAAAGTCAGGAAACAGGTTAAGTTTAGGAACAGGATTATGTTAAGAATAGAGTTAATAAGGTTAGGGTTAAGAAAATGTTTTTGGGTAATTAACATGTTAGCAGAAGTAACTTTAAGAACAAATTAGTCACCCACTAACCTTACAGTATGGTTGCTAGGTAACAGTTATGTAATTTCCCTCTCCTTATGTCACATCTGGTGCCTGTGTCAAATTAGGCAAAAATTAGGTAAGCGTTTTAGTCAATTAAGAAATACAATTATATCTACTGTAAACAAACCCCAAAAAAGTCCAACCTGTCATATTAACTTGAGCATTTAACATTTGTATATTTGACAAGGAATTGCTTCTTGCCGATACATTTACTGTAATTATGACATAGTTAATCGTTATGTTTTTTAGTCACTGAAACACTTTCGGTATCCATCTTGTACACTCTTATAAAACCATAACAGACTTGCCTTTACCTGCCTCTGCTCTCAGCCACGTGAAGACTACGGCTATGCCAAAGAGACGGAGGGATTAAAGGGGAAGCATGGAAGACGTTAAGACAGTAATATGCTGGTTTATGCAGTTACAACACACGATATGCTGGCTTATAATACGCTGAATATTAATAATGGCGGTTGAATATTGCTGATGGAGTCCATAGATGTACATGATTTAAATGCGCTGTATGTCTTAAACCGAGATGCACCAAATTATATTAAACGTTAGATACATTTTAACTAGGTACGAGACATTTTAAACAAGTTTTAGGTTGGATTCATATGACGTAACATTAGAAACTGCTCATTTTTTAAACTATTATCTGGAGGACAGATCAGAATTTAAAGGTCTAAGGTTTAAAGTCTTGTACAGGCCCCTCCATCTAAAATGATGACATACAATTCTAGTATAATTTAGTTTAAAGCTGATGTTGGTTGGTGCATTCCAGCCTAATCATATATAAATGTAATATTTTATGTAAGCAAATTCATAACGAGCTTATCACTTTTGAATTATAATATCTGTACACATTTTGAGATAACGAGGAATTTACTGTTCCAACATTTGCTTTGGCTGTTTAAATTGTATAGCACATCGACTTGTATCTGATCATACATCTATGGCCTCAGACATAACTACTGCATTCATAAAGATTATACAGACACTATTTACTTGATAAGCGATCTGTTAAGAATTTTGTGTTTTTTGCATATTTTTCATAATTAAGACTCACTATAGATAGGTTAAATGTAAGATTGTAATTCGTTGTAAGTCTGTTATAACTCCAAATACTCATTTAAGATATATTTTGTTAGCATCTTTAGCAATAGCCGCGACTACATTCTAAAGTGTAAGATAGTTTTATTGCTGATTGCAGCCCTTGGTGCATATGACACGCTAAATGCATACAAAAAAATTACATAGACTTTTCGCTCTACCATAAACGTACCGACCTGAGCGCTAATCGGAAACAAATAGTTTGACACAGCAAGAAATTCTCATAAGCTCATAATGCTTCATACACTCACACCAAATACTTGTATTACTAAGAATTTTACTGTTTAGCGATCTGTTTAAGTCTATACTAGCATCTAATTTTGTATATGGTAATTGTTGGAATAATTTTGTTGTTTTTAAAGAAGACATATTGTGCTTGTGTCTGCTGTATAATTCTAATCTATGAGACCCATGGATCATTACGTTATAATCTGAACATTTAAATCGCAATATTGATTTACAACGGCTTAATTAAAGAAAATGCGGAGCCCAGTGAGGTAGTGGGAGTCGATTCCCGCCTGCCTTAGGGTACATCGCTGTAAACGTGATCACAACAAAGCGCCGCATGCTGTCAGCACCTCCTACGCAACGTTATCACATCCTACATGCATCACAGATTAAGATAATAAAATGGAGAACAAAGTAAGTACATCACAGTAGGCCTGTACCGGTGGCAGTGAGAACGACGGTAGATCGGAGCAATAACATCTTGAATACAGGAGAATAAAGATTGTTCAAAGGTGCACAAATCCCTAAATAAAACTTGAGAGGTAAACGACATTAACATGATTAAAAGCTAGATATTTGCACAATATGTCTCCTTTAATAATCTGTGCGTCAAGATTCGAGGATTTGAAGGAACTACAAGCTGGGCTGGTGGTGCATTCAATGGCTCAGATGGAAGCTTGTTAAAACAATTTGATCTAGATTCAAATGTCATTGTCTGGTAGCTGTAGACATAAAGTGATGATAAGTGCTTTTCAATGGTGCCTATGTACAGCGAGGAGTCCTGCGATTCAGCTGAGGCTTGTCTGGAGAGCTCTGTCCAGCCTGCAGGGGGCGGGGCTAGGTGGTCAGTAGACGCACAGGTCAGGGAACTTCATCTCATACACAGGGACAGACTGGTGCTGGGGGTGACCACTCGACAGGTTTACTCCAGAGGGGCTGGGGGGAGGGCTGCAGACAGTGGAGAAGGCGGAGGGGTTTAGTGTCCAAGAGTATTCACTTAATAACTCAATATGTTTGGTTGTAGTTAGTTGTAGTAACATTTGGCAATTAAAACTATGACTAAAAGTACAGATAAAAAACAAACTGAAAGGAACGAGGAGTCTTTACCCAGGGCAGGTTTGAAAAAAAATATATATATATGATTTTAATGTATTCTACAGAGACCATATACACACAGTATTATAATTCTTTCAAAGCTGCCCACATTTTGCATTATAGAATTTATCAAGTGAATCATTATGACATTTCTCTGACTAAAATTAAAAACACCTATTAGACTAAGTTAGCAGAGTAGACCGATTTCACTGTAAAACCCCGAACAGTACAACCCTGCAGTGTAAAACTCACCGTATTGTGAGCTCAAAGATCTGAGCCAGTTTGTCGTGCAGCATGGTGGCCTGAAACACAAGACTCAAGTCAGAACAGCAGAAACAACACGACACTAAACATGTGTTAATCCGTTAAAACACAAAACAACTCTGCTCTGTAGTGGGCTGGTCTGGATACTCACCTAGAGAGGGACCCCCATAGCACTTCAAACTGTTCAGACCAACTCTAAATGCCTCAACTGTATCATGTCAGAGAATCATTTCATTCATTCATTCCTTTTGTTTAACTAAAATCCTTTTGCACAAACCAGCATCTTATTTATCATACTTAGTTAATATGGTAAGTTTGCTTCACAGATTTGAGAGGGGCAAATATGACCTGTGAATGCTTGTTGGGTTACCTCCTGGCCAGTGCAACCATACACGTTGGCTATTTGCTAACTAGGATTTGTGACACAGCTCAGAGGGATGTCTGTGCAGATGGGGATTCAGTATAATACACTTTCTTCAGTGACTGTGTAAAAAGTCACTGAAGAAAAACAGACCTTGGACTCGCAGTGAGCAGCGATCTCTTCAAACGGGGCTTTCTGGAACTTCTCCATGAGCTGGCGTCTCCTCTCCCTCTCCTGCTCCTCCAAACCTGTGGTGTCTGAAACAAAGAACACAGCTCAGCCCAGACCGGTGGTGTCTACAACAGAACACAGCTCAGGCTCTGCACAGCCCTGGCTCTGGATGTCCGGTCCTGGGTTCTGGGTCTGGGTTTGAAGTCCAGTTCTCAGTTCTAGGTCTGGGTCCTAGATTCTAGCTGTGGATTCTGGGTTCTAAGTTTCAGTTCCAGGCCTGATTCTGTTGTGGGTCTGGGTTCAAGGTCTGAGTTCAAGGTCTGGGTGCTGGTCTGGTCCTTACCGATGGCTTTCTTCAGCGTCTCAAACGTGATCTCCTCTGCCAACTGGGACTAAGGAGAAAATCAACACATAATTTATATAGAAATGATCACAGTGCTTTCACCTTTCAACGTTATAATTATGGTTATGATGGTTTATTATTATGGCTATTATTTAGCACGTAGCTGGTTAGCCTCCACAATGTCTTTGAACTCTTAATATCTGAATATTTCAAAAGGCTATGGGAAAAAATTATGAAAAATATCTTTCTGGAACGGGCGGTGGGCGGTGGGCGGTGACTGTTGAGTTCCATAGCAATAATCAATATATTTCAGGCTGTTGTGGCCAGTGACCAATGTGTTGGTGTTTTATGACAATTGTGCAAACATACATGCACATCTTTAGTTTCATGTCCCTTCTGCTTTCATAGTAAATCACTAGTCTGTTTATAAAGACACATCTGATGCACTGACAACAAAAAGGGAATGACACATGGACACACAGACTGGGCCAGTGCAGAAAAATACTAGTGCAAAATATCAGAATTTTTCAATAGGTAGGTAGGTATTGGTGGGTTTGTAGAATGTGATGATTTGCACAGTGGACAAATATGTAACCACTTCCAAAAAAGTTAAAATAGTCTGAAAAAATATAAAATGGATTTTCAGCAGCCTGTGTTAGCATCACACCTCCAGGAAATGTTGATGATATCAGCTGCAAAGTATCAATAACAAATGGCCTATGTTTAAACATGTGTTAAGATGTGTGTTGGTATCAGTGCAGTTACCTTGTCGGGCAGACTGTTAGACATGATGTCCACCTGCAGAGAGATGGTATCCACAAAACTCTTCCTCCTCGTCAGACGGTCTTCATCTGAAACACACCACAGTCTGAGTACAGCCGGTCTACACTGAGACACAGGCGGGATTCTATTCAAACTGAGCAGGGCCACGTCCCACCATTTACACTCTCCCCAATATGAACATGGAGATGCAGTTAATGCAGTTTTGTGTTAGTCCACATGCATCGTCTTCCATTCAAAGAGGCTTTTGGTTATTGAAGTCCTTGTTACTTAAAGTGTGTATGACAGATTTTGACCATTCTTTCTACTGAAGTTGGTGGGATAATACGTGTTGTAAATATAAATGAGAGCTTTACCCCAATAAAGAAGCAACTTGCAAAGAAAAGTTGAAAAACATGTTGAACTTCAGGAAGTAGGAAGTTCTAAAACATAATGTCATCACGACAAAAGTCCGACACAATTTACATCCAAGAAAGACATTTTTCTGATACTTTACATTATTTCAACAGAATAAAGGTGTTTCCTTATACTTTTATTTATCGAATATTAATGTCTGTGTACATTGGAGAAGTTAAATATAATGATCTCAACCGTAAGTGTAGTTTAACCTGTCATAGGCACTTTTCTGGACTGATTCTCTCTCTTCATTTGTCTGTTATGTAATCATCACTAACCTGCCCATCTCCCACATTCAAAACATGTAAAAATACAAAAATATTTACAGAGGCAGCTCTACAGATGGTCTCTTAAACGTCCCATATTAGGCAAAATTGTCTCTTGTGAGCTTTTAGCCATGTTAGAATGTTGTTACCTTCTTAAAAACATACACTACCAGTCAAAAGTTTGGACACACCCTCTCATTTATACATGTAATTATGTAGCAAAGAAAAAGAAAAATTGAATAACTCGACAAAGCAAAGGCAGGCTACTTTAAAAAAATACAAATATATATTTCAACTTTTTTATTTGCTACATAATTCCATATATTTGATGTGTTCTGTATGCATCTAAAAAAAAAAAAAAAGAAAGAAAAACATTAACTGAGATGGTGTGTTTGGACTTTTGGCTGGTTGTGTTTCGTTTCATTCACATTATTCACCTGTGTATATTTCCAAAGCTCAAAATGCTCTGTTCCACCTTGTGATGTCAAGTCAACAGCTCCTTTTACCTTTTGTTCAGTAGAGTTTGGCAATTCCAGGGCTGAAATCATCCAAATGACTCTAGTGAAAGTGTATGGAGTTTACAAACACAGTGGAGCACTTCTTGTATTACCACATGACATCACAAGGTAGAACAGTGTTTTTTCTGTTTGTGAGAAGACCTCAGCCTAAATATGGAGGGATTGTGCGTGAATTAAACTAAACACAACTCCAGGTATGTTTTTGATGAGGAAACAACATTATAACGTCAGAAAATAGCGTCAACTAGGCCGTTAAATGTAGACAGAAGACACGACTGAAGCCAACCACATTCAGCGTGGGCTCCCTACAGCGCCCTCTACATGCGGAAACTTACCATACACATGTCCAGGATCGGCACAAAAAAGCAAGTTAAAAGAGACAACGTCAGAACTGGATTTAGTTTAATCCTATGTTCTTAAGTCTGCTCTTAGGCCTACAGGAGCGGAGAGTTGCCCTAAAGGAGCCTACAAGAGTCTACAGGAGTCACATGGACTCAATATAGACATCCTTGAGGAGATTGAGAGGAGTAAAGGGTGCTAGGCTGTAGAGGTTCTGTAGACGCTCTGTACCTCTTGTCAGTTTGCAGGTTGAATATTCATGTGACAAGCTAAGACTCTAATCCTACTCTCACTAAGGCATTCCTACGTGAGGTAATAGGAGTCTACAGGAGCGTAGGCTGGGGCTGTGTACCTCTGGATCTCGGTTTGCAGAGTGAATATTCAGGGGATGTCACAGGTAACTACTCTCGCCAAAAAAGACCTACAGGAGCCTACATGGAGCCTTTAGGAGATAGGATGAGTCTACAGGTCATGGCTGTGTACCTCTGGACGTCTGTTTGCAGCGGTGCAGGATTTTGCCCACAGTATACAGCACTGACAGGAGAAAGGCTCATTCAGTTAGCACCAAAACAAGAGTTATGTATATAGCTGTGGTTCCATGAATCTCGGATGACTCCCTACGTGCATGTAGGGGACAGTCTCCCCTGTGACCTGGGGCACATTGGGGACATGTTGGGGACAGTCTTACCTGTGACCTGGGGGACGTAGGGGATGGACAGTCTCTCAGAGTTGTAGCCTGGTCCTGACAGACACTCAGACAGTTCGGCGGTTTGGAAGTACAGCTGTGTGTCCTCTTTCTCCAGAGTCTCAGGCAGGCTGTACAAAAGGACAGGGGGACACACATAAGAGCCAAAATACCAGCACTAATGCT